>NC_086450.1:218104687-218404687 GCF_028390025.1 Pseudophryne corroboree
TGTCTTCTCCTCAGCTACAGGGATCTCTATTTGGATAATAATCCAACCAATACAATAATTTGTACAATTTCACTGGAGTAGGGCCCTACTTAGCGCCAGCAGCTGCCGGGACTCGTTGCTGCTGTTTGTGCAAACCCCCTCAACCACCAGCAGTCTGTTGGCCGTTTTGATGGGGTGGGATCCCTCACAGCAAGTACAAACATGCCGAAAACAACACCTGAACCCCAGGGTACATTGACCATTATTAAAGGCATAGCATCTGCCTAATATATCTTACCCGCTAACCATATGTTACTGATATTACCTAGTTTCTCAGCCAAACCCTCTGAACCATTTTTTAGAGGTTGAGTAACATCTACAAAAATCTCTACATCCTTTTTAACAAAATCTATGATTTCCTTGCCATTCTATTTTCTGCAAAACTCCTCATCATAGGACCTCCATGCTGTTCCGCGCCCAGCTCTAGCCAGTTCGTGAAGCGAGTACATATATTTCATTATATTCATGTACTCCTGATGTCTGGACTCCAAATAACAAGCCGCAAAGATAAGCATGCCCTTCTGCCAATTAGAGTAAGACTTATAAGCCTCCTTACCTATACCCAGGGGCGGATTGTGAACAAAAAGCGGCCCTGGAAAAATTTATACTAGTGGCTTTGCATGGGCAGCACCAGGGGTGTAAGGTATAGCCATGGGCCATGGCAGCAGCACCCTCCCCCAAGACTTTCCAGATAGTGGGCATGTCCAGCATCAAGGGGGAAGTTAAAAAGAAATAAAATAAAATATTATGACACATTATATGATACACCTTCAGAATTTAGGAAACTATATCATTCTGTAGAAAGATATATTTTCTTGCTTATTACACCAACCGTATCCCAATCACTATTCACTCAATCTTATATGTCAGCCAAGCAGGCAGACAGAACATACACTAGATCATCTGCAATCACAGGCTAAGTGGCAAAGTCATTTTCATATATGCAAATTATTTTGCATCTTATTCATTATGTCTATAAAAAGGACCACATGTCCTCAAACAAAACAGGCCCCATGGGTGCGTCGGCCCACCGGGAATCTTCCCTGTGAACCCTATGGCCAATCCGCCTCTGCCTATACCCAATTTCTTTCTAGCCACCACTAATGCTTTTCTCGCTTTACTAGTTAAAGCAAACATATTCACAAATTTGCCCTGTCGAATACGCTCCCTAATTCTGGGCTGCACCCTTCTCAAAACAGCAGTATTTGCACATTGCAAAGAATCCTCGGGACCCTCCTCCGAAGACATGCTAGAGCTGCTGTGTCTGTGCCTTATTTTATGTCTTTTCTTGCAACCACTGCAGCTGCTGTCAGCTGAAGATGAGGACTCAGAGGAAGAAGTGGATGAACCCCTGTAACTTCGGCCTATGCTTACATTTTTGCGAAGCTTTTTCTTGCATAATTTCTCCTTAACTGCGCCCATATTGCCTGAGCTGACCACTGCATCCTTTTTACACGCTACAGGGTGCACATCTGCCTCACCGTAAATACCTCCCTCAACCAGGGCGGACTCCACCACAGCCGCAGACTCCCCAGAATCCTCCTGTACTTCAGGGGTACCAAGGACTCTGCTGGAGAAAAACAAGGAGAAACATCCACCAGACACTCATTAGGATTCATATTGCCCCTATTCCTTCCACCCATTCTGGCCCGTGAAACAGCGGCCGCTAAATTACTTACGCCATCCATGTTCAAAATGGAGGAATTCTGCTCTCCCAAAAATTTCCCTTCAGTATGATTAGCAGTCAGCACCGGGATCAGTGCTGATATGACTGAAGTGCATATAGACGCTACCTCAGATGAGTTCCAACCAGCACCATTACAGCACAGCATCAGCGTATGACCTCCCCGTCACTGTGCCCCTCATACTATGTACCTCAGGCACCCCTTTTTTACCCCTAATATTCACACTGGTGAGCCTTCCTTGCTGCCTTTCAGCATTTCTCATGCCCGAGCTACTTGCGCGCTGTCCCGCTATGTCCGTGTCTGCCCCGGTATCCCTTGATCTAACCGGACCCCTGTTAATTCCTCCGTTAGGTGCTCCCACTCCTTGCACCAACCTTTTTTCCCTTGTTTCTCTTTCATTTTGCTCACCTCTAGAAAGAACAGTGCTACGACGACCACCTCTGGCAGCCACGGTCCCACGCGGGCCCGCGGGGCGACCGCGACATACCTCCGGCACATGCACTCCTGAGGTAACTCCCCGAGATGTTACTGCTCTCCTCAACACCCTGCTCCGTGACTCCACCATAGCACCAACGCTTCGAGACATTGCACTATCGGTAATTAGTTCTGTAGAATCAATTCCCACAGCACGAGTTAAAACAACAGCTTGTGACACAGACAAGCTGCTGACCCGGCCCCTGCGTGACACAGCTTTGCCCGCCAAAAGCCTCTCAGGCAGTCGACCCCGACCCCTGGCGGCGGCATTACCCACATTACTCCTAGCTTAACCTAGTCCTTATACTGACAAATGCTGTCCCCTACCTGACACTAACACAGCAGCGTCCCTGTCACCGCTTTCAATCAAACGGATAGCGGGACGCACAGCACGACTGGGCCTCGGCATGTTAGAAAGTAGAAAAGATAGATAAAGAAAGAGTCAAAGAACAAAAAGGGGTGAAAAGATTAAAGATTAGTAAAGATTGAAAAGAAATAAGAAGAAAAATACAACAAAATCACAAATAATACACAGTTCAGTACAACACAAACACAGAGCACTTCACTGTTCAATTTTCTCTGAGGAAAAGAGGGAGAACCTAGTCAGTCCTCACCTTATAAAGGCTAAGCCCCTCCCATCATCAGATTCATCAGTCAACTCATAGGAACACTGTTACCATGGATTCCTCCACTTATCACAGCTGCTTCATTCAGCCTGCTATTCAGAATTTTATGTCACTACAGCCATATAAAATGTCCTCCATTCTCTTAACCTAATATTACACACCACATTTGTAGCTCCTAATATGCATAATGTATAAAGTTATAATTTACAGTACATTGAAAAGTAAATGCAACATACAGTTAAAGCAGAATTTCAACATCCTGCAGTGCAAAAACCTCCATTTTACATTAGAGATTCACTCATGGTTAATCCATTATGGAAAGAAAAAAAAAAACTTTTGCCACATCTACACATATAAGTAGCTATGCCTGTGCTTAGATCTCTGGCCATAATCCACACAAATCCACCAATTACTGTACAGCCCCTGGAGAATCAGGTCAGTTACAGTGCTTGGAACATAAGGAAGTCAATCAACAAGGATTGAGAAGTCATCATCTTTATAATCTAATAAAGGAAGTTTACAGCACTTCTGACACTTATTCTTTTTGAAGTGTCTTAGAGGAAAATGTTTATTAATGTTACTGTTTGTTGTGCTCACAATCAATATATGCAAATATGTTGACCTGTTTGGATGAACCCATAGAAGTTATAGTTAATTTTTAATATTCATATAGACTTTACCATGGGGGTGCATAATCCCTTTTATATTGTACATTCAGATGTTTTTATTTGAACTAACACTAAATGATTTGTATATTAACTAAAATTAAGATAATGGCTCAGTATCTCAAATTATGATAGAGGCACATGAAAAGATTCACAGTTTTAAATAATTGACAATTCAGTGTTCACATCTCATGTCTAGGAGCTGCTACTAGTTCACCCATCACCAATATTAATGTGTCCACTCCAGATCAATATTAGAAGCAGGCTACCTAATTATAAGCATGGATTTTTTTTTCTAAGTAGAACCTATAAAATAATAGAAATTGCTTCTTTAATGTCTAACGTAGAAGGATCTTAGATTCTGTTTTCCTGAATTTCTGATAATTTTTACCATTTAACATTTGTGATCACATATATCTTTCATATGAATCTTTCTGCCACGGCCTCACTTTAAATCTACTGTATTAGTATGGATTTTCTGCCTCGCAGATATCTTGCCTATTCCCTTGGGAAAGGACTCATTTCCTTGCTAAACTGTTTTCCAGCAAGCGAAGCAGTTTTGCTGTTATAGAATATGTCATCCTTGAAACAAGAGCAACAGATGATTAGATGTAGAACTTTGTCAGAATGATCTGTGACAAGATACCATCATAGCAGGGATATTTTTGGTTTGATCCATAGTGCAGTTCATCAATGCTTTGGTTTGTCTTCATAATTTATTACCATGTATTTATATAGCGTCTTCATACTCGTCAACACTTTATATTTGGAAACAACCCGAGTGATAAACAACAGACAGATCTTTGTTGCATTTCAGTCTCCCTATAAAACAATACTAAAAGCTTAATGTACACACAGGTTCAGATCACCTCAGCAAGGTAGAAGTGTCCTCCAAGTACTCTCCTGTTGCCACAGCGGCAGCTAGATGTAAAGGGGCAATCATTTAAAAGGCGAAACTAACATACCCACTTGGTCGCTGAAATCTTACCAATGCTTGAAATGGTACGATAGGCCTATAGCTTATGTATTATTCTTGTGTACTATGCACACTGAAAAACAGTGCATAGTAAATAAGTGCAGTAACTGCCTGTACAGTACCACCCAAATGTCTGTGTTTTATTCCTGCTCTGTAGGGATTTTCTTACTTTCCCACAGCAGGGAGTTTGTAGCTACTCCTGGCCAGTTGGAAGGTACTGTATAACACCATGGTGAGTGGGTACCGCATACAAAAGACTCTCTTGTACTCATGATAATTCAACGGATTTCATAGGGGAGGAGTACTTGTGAGAGCCAAGATTAGCTGAGCATGCCCCTGTGGGTGGTACCGTGCTCCTAACTAGCATATTAACCCTTCACTTGCAGCAGGCAGTGCCGTGTCCCACTTTACAAATTTAAAATGTTATTATGGTTTGAAAGTTGAGTCAAATATTACTCTACTAATTCAGGTACTCGATATAATACTTTTTTTTAAGCTTAATAACTGCAGTGAAACAGTACGAATTTCTCATCCAAACAGCGTGTATGCTGTACATGATGTTGCTAAACCTTGGTACAAAATGCACTTTAAATATATTTCTAAAATCAAAAAGAAATTTGCAGCTGTTAATATTGTTTGAGATTTTACTCTTCTAGCTCTGTAAATCTATATTGGCTTTGTGCTGGAGGTCAGTGTCTAACTTCAGTTCTAATTTTGCAAGCCAGCAGCCTGTCTGTAGTGTTTAAATAATTTCTAGTTAAATATATTCTTAACAGACAGTCCTTAAAGTTATGTATTTATCAAGTGTCCAGTTCAGGTGAGTTGTGTTTTTAATGTAAATAATGCAATCTAGATAATGCAGTCTGATCACAAACTAGAGTTTTGGTCTGTGACTGGGTACATGATTATGCAGAGAAAAATGTGATAAGGGATTGTATCCTTTACATGTGTCTGTGAATAAGTGCATTATAGTCATAATAAGGATCTGCTTAGTGAAACACTGTGAAGAACAGAGGGTCTAATTCAGACCTGAGCACAGCATCAATGTTTTTCTCTAATGGTCAAAACCATGGGGGTAATTCCAAGTTGATCGCAGCAGGATTTTTGATAGCAATTGGGCAAAACCATGTGCACTGCAGGGGAGGCAGATATAACATGTGCAGAAAGAGTTAGATTTGTG
The DNA here is from genome assembly GCF_028390025.1 of Pseudophryne corroboree. Classification (NCBI taxonomy): domain Eukaryota; kingdom Metazoa; phylum Chordata; class Amphibia; order Anura; family Myobatrachidae; genus Pseudophryne; species Pseudophryne corroboree. Next base: position 218,110,333 of record NC_086450.1, read on the forward strand.
TGGGTTATTTTATTTCTGTGCAGGGTAAATACTGGCTGCTTTATTTTTACACTGCAAATTAGATTGCAGATTGAACACACCCCACCCAAATCTAACTCTCTCTGCACATGTTATATCTGCCTCCCCTGCAGTGCACATGGTTTTGCCCATCTGCTAACAAAAATCCTGCTGCGATCAACTTGGAATTACCCCCATGTGTACTGCCGGTGGGGCAGATGTAACGTGCAGAGAAATTTAGATTTGGGTGGGGTGTGTTCAAACTGAAATCTAAATTGCAGATCAAAATTAAAGCAGCCAGTATTTACCCTGGACAGAAACAATATAACCCACCCAAATCTAACTCTCTCTGCACATGTTATATCTGCCCCCCCCCCCCCCCCTGCAGTGCACATGGTTTTGCCCACTAGAGAAAGATTTTGCTGCTATGATCAGGGGCAAAATTTACTAAAGTTTGATTTTGGTGATTCAAGGGATTTGGGAGTCAGATTCAATTAGATTTCCATTCGATTTGGGTTGACCAAATTTACTAAAGCCCAAACTGAATGTCAAATCGATTGGCAAATTCAATTCATATCCCAATGGAAATTGAATTTTAATTTTTTTTTTATGTTTTCCCATAGAACAACATGAAATCCCCTAATTTACTAAGGTTTGATTTGAAGTGGACCTCCAAATCGAACCTCAAATCGAAACCCAAATCTCCAAATGTTTAGAATGATCCTGTACATTCGATTTTGGCTTCTAATCCCATTCTAAAGATAGGAAAATGTTAGTGATGACTTTTTAAGTACCCAAAAACACATAGGGCACTGTGAAAGTAGCAAAAATTGATGCCCAAGGCAATGGTATGATGTGCACCTGCCTATACCATGCAAAACACCACCTGACTGGAAAAACGCTAGAGTAGCTTCATGAGTTGAGTACTGCACAAATATAGGGGGTCATTCAGATATGATCACTGCTGTGCATTTTCACACAGCGGGTGATCAGATCCTAACTGCAAATGCTTATGCACCACAATGTGCAGGTGCGTCGAACAACAGCAACAGGCATTGCCAGCCAGTGACGGGATGGTGTGAAAAAGACAAATCGCATGGGTGTTCGCAAGGTGATTGACAGGAAGATGCCGTTTGTGGGTGGCAACTGACTGTTTACAGAGAGTGTTTGGAAAAACGCAGGCGGACTCAAGCGTTTTCAGGAGGGTGTCTGACATCAGCTTTGGCCCCAATCAGCAGGAATCAATCACACTGGAAGAGTAAATCCTGAGCTGCGCAGAGACTGCACAAACTGATTTTTCGCAGCTTTGCTACACATGCGATCGCACATTTGCATGACGAAAATACTCTCCCCTGTAGGTGGTGACTATCTGAAAGCAGGACAGCTAAAAACGCAGCCCAGCGATCAGATCTGAATGACCTCCTTAGACTTTTAGGCAAAAAATATATATATGCAAAAAGATAGCACCAGAGCACAATATTGGCAAATGTATGGTAAATTATGAAGAAATTACCATCAAACAAGGGTAAAGTAAGTGCCAATCCAAATTTTGCCCATGATACTTACCTCCTCACCAACTCATCCCTGTCTGTCTTAAATTTTGTTGGACAAATTGCAAACGGATGGTTGTTGTATAAGATAGCAGTAAGTGTAATTTTTTTATATATATAGAGGCACATATGAACACCCAATCCTTGTCAGAATGAACGTTTGTCTGTTTCTAATACTATTTCTTACAAAATGCATCTTTTTATGTCAAAACTTACTAAAATCGTCTATTTCCTCAGCTGCCATCTATTGCATAATTGAGCAAAAATGAATTTAAAAAAAATATGTTCATGTATAAAACAATGGCCCTCATTCCGAGTTGTTCGCTCGGTATTTTTCATCGCATCGCATTGAAAATCCGCTTAGTACGCATGCGCAATGTTCGCACTGCGACTGCGCCAAGTAACTTTACTATGAAGAAAGTATTTTTACTCACGGCTTTTTCTTCGCTCCGGCGAACGTAATGTGATTGACAGGAAATGGGTGTTACTGGGCGGAAACACGGCGTTTCAGGGGCGTGTGGCTGAAAACGCTACCGTTTCCGGAAAAAACGCAGGAGTGGCCGGAGAAACGGTGGGAGTGCCTGGGCGAACGCTGGGTGTGTTTGTGACGTCAACCAGGAACGACAAGCACTGAAATGATCGCACAGGCAGAGTAAGTCTGGAGCTACTCTGAAACTGCTAAGTAGTTAGTAATCGCATTATTGCGAATACATCGGTCGCAATTTTAAGAAGCTAAGATTCACTCCCAGTAGGCGGCGGCTTAGCGTGTGTAACTCTGCTAAATTCGCCTTGCGACCGATCAACTCGGAATGAGGGCCAATGTAATAAGTGTGTTACCCTTTTAATTAGTGAGCATTTGATACATTTGGATCAATAGGAAGCAATGAGGGCGTTCTTTTCGATTTTACATTCTATTTGGCTGGGAATTTCAATGGGGATTTGAGATTCTATTTAGGAAGGAATTTCATAGATTCAATTCTACAACCCTTCTAAACATGAATCAACATAGAATTCGAATTTAAGCTTCAAAAAGTTTAGAAAGACCAAATAGAACTGATTTCAATCGATTTGGAGGATTCATACAGCCCTTTCCCAAATTGAATTTTAGTAAATACACCTTCAGGTCTGAATTAGGCCCAGAATCCGCAATACACATATAGCAAAAAAGGAAAAAACAACAAAGTAGCAACAAAGAACACATGCAGTATAAGCCAATAAATTAAAATAATTTGAGGATGCAACAAGGTATTAAATAACTTGATTAGTTGTACGATGCAAGTTTATTAAGCTTATACTTGTTTTTAAAGCAGTAAATATTCTTTCTGTGTTTCGATATGCACCTTAATGTACAGTAATAGTATAATACCTTTTATTACCTTACCATTTTCTTTTGTTTATCCATCAAAAGAAGCGCAGACACAACCTGAACAAATTACTCGTGTCCTACATGTTTCACATAAGAGGAGCTGTAAGATCAATGAGGATCAGTATGGTAAGCAGCAGTCAGCAGGATGCTACATGTTTATTGATTATCATTAACACAAATTTTCTGCAGCTTTCTACTAATTAGAGGGCAGAAAATCTGCTAAAATCCAACAAATTCCAAATCCTGAAAAATTGTGTCATGAAGTCTTTATTTTTTAAACAGAACATTTAAATATACTGCAACTATTTGCCAACTATTTAATTTATTTATTAACAGTTATTTATATAGCAGACACATATTACGCCAGCACTTTTACAGAAAAGTGTTCAGTATTATACATTAATACCAAGTACATAGCTAACATAGGGGCAGGCAGCTGTTATGGGGCCCAGAGCTGAGGGGGCCTTACAGATATATGTGTTATATAGTTTTTTCCCTATAGACTTATGCATTGGGGCCTACAATATATCTAGTTACGCACCTGGACCTGCTCATTGTCATGTGGCAAGAATGAACAGGAGGGCATTATAATGTTACAATTTATGATGTGGGGTATTATAATGTGGTAAAAAATGAAGTGAAGGCACTATAGTTTTGTATTACATAAACTGGGTACTCTGTAATGTGGCATTATATGGACTGGAGACAATGTATGTCACAATGTGATTTGGAAGTACTGTATTGTATAATGTGTACTGGCAGCCCTACAATGAGATAAAATGGAATTTGGGCACTACTTTGGTCAAGGATGGCTTTAGAGAGGAGGGACCCGTGTGCAGACTCCTCTCTGTGGGTGCGCCTCTTCTCTGCGATGCCGTAGACTCTGCACTTATGCAGGTCTCCGGATACATGGTGCCTGCCATGTTCCTTAAGACTAATCTCTACTGCGCATGCGAGGGTCTCTGAATACATGGTGTCCGGAGACAGATCTTTACTGCACATGCTTGAATCTCTGTGATAATGGCAGTTGCACCATTTTCTGAGTGATTTGTCCAGCATTGCGGAACTCCAGAGAGGTTAGTAAATAAATATGGGTGCTGGGTATGTGGTGTGGGCCTCCCTGGACCCAGTGGCCCATGTGCAACACACACATTGCATCCATTATAGATACGCCTATGACTTTGGTTCAGGGAATAAACTAGGACACTATTATGGGGCATAAAACTGCTGCGGAGAGGTGTCTTTCTTGAAGCATTGTGTCAGGTCTGTAACTGCGTCTCTTCCTGGAGTGGGCACTAGTGGGTCAGTGGTGGTGCAGTGGAGGAAATGAGGTTGTAGAAGATTCCTGCGCAAGTGCGCAATGATATTTATTTAGCACACAGAGGTATGACAGTCACTGAAGCACAATAACAATACCGATGGCTTGAGCAAGGAAGCTGACAAAGGTATAAAAACAGTCACAGGTGATAATCTGTAAACCAGTTAAATGAACAGTGATGACTGGCCTAGAAATCGATGGCAAACATTGATGGTCGACTTGGAAGTCGATGGTAACAGATCAAATATGTAGATGATGATAACAGTGAACACGGGCAATAGTAACTCCGGTAATTGGTCTGGAAACCAACAGCAGTACATTCACACAGTCTGTATATATGCACAAATCCACAAAGCCAAGCAAGGCCAAAGCAGGAGACAGTTTGTAAATTGCAAGCTGGTTGTTTAAAGTGCCAGATGGAATAGCACAGTGCTGAACGCAGATAAACAACACACAGGTGAAAATAATAATAATAATAATAATAATAATAATAATAATATTTTTATTTATATAGCGCTCTTTCTCCAACAGGACTCAAGGTGCTTGAATGGTAAGTAGCACCTGGAGAGAAGCTCTTACTGTATGCAGAGGTGGACGCTGACTGTGGAAGGAGTTGTAGCAGAGTTGGATGGCTGGAGCCTGTAGTTCCACAAAGACACTGGAGCAAGGAAATCACTGGAGACAGAAGACTGGAACCAGGAGATGCTGTACACTGGATGTGACGCATTTTTCAAGGCGATGAGACTGAGCCGATGTTCTGGATTTATACCCCTTTGTCAGCAGGCATTGGATGCTTGAATCATGTGTGCAGACACAGTGCAGAATTGGGTGTTTACAGGTCAGCTGACCGCAAGTGTCATGGCGGCGCCCATGCTGCACAGATGGTGGTTACACACTAGATGGACTTTAGGGGTACACAAAGTCCATCTAATGGGCACCGTGCCCAAGGACAGAGCATTCATGCAGCTGCAAACTGGGGCCGTGACCCCCAGAGGCCTGCACACCAGCGTGTTGTTAAGTGAGATGCCACTGAACGCCGATTCCTGACACATTGGGCAGGACCACATTCAAAATGTTGCTTTGGATTGTGTAATAGTTAGCATTACTGCCTCACAGCACTGACACCACGGGTTCTATTTCCACCATGGCCCTGTGTGAAGTTTTTATATTTTCCCTGTGGGTTTCCTCTGAGTACCCCCATTTCACAATCACAATCCAAAAATATAGTGGTAGGTTAATTGGCCCCAACCAAAATTAACTCTAGTCTGTAAGTGTGTGCGTGTATATGTGTTTAGGGCAGACTAGATGGGCCAAGTGGTTCTAATATGCCACCAAATTCTAATTTTCTATGCACATACACCAGTATTTTGTGCGGGTGCTGGAAGACTGATAAGTAATGATAATATTATTACCGGCAACACTATGGGCGGTTTTCAGAGATGAAAGCAAGTGCCACCATATGCAGTGGCAAATGCAGGATTTACTATGGGGGGTTTCCATGTGTGTGTGTAGTGTGTGCAGTGCCAGATAAAGGCTCCCATGGGCCTGGAGCTGAAATTATGAAGGACCTATTGTGTGCCGCCACAAGGGGTTTGACCAGCATGGTGGGGGTGTGACTACATATATAAGGGTGTGGCCAATGATGTGAGGGTGTGGTCTGTGCTGTGGGGTGTGGCTAGTACCATGTAGAGTATAGCTTCTCATCTACCTCCAAACACCTCAATCTCCCTCGCCTCTTTGCTTATATGAAGTAGTGTTCTAGCTTGGCTGTTTTAGTAGGGAGCCACTCCTTCCCAATTTTAAAGGCAAAAATGCGCCCAGCCCCTTCAGCAGTGCCCTGCTAAATCAGCCTTCTGGAAGCACGTGGGGGAGACCCAGCATCTTTGTAGGTGCTGAGCATGCCCCCCATCACTGATGCTGACAGCTCAGACATGTCCCCATTTGTGTGGTGAAAGGGCAGATCTGTCCCCTTTTGGCAAGCATGTGCGCCCCCGCAGCTCCTGCACTCTGCTCTCTGCCGGCCCAAAATCCTAGAGTGAATACTATGACGCATACCCCACCTGTTATATAAAAAAATACATTAAAAAAAACACAAACTATGGTTTATTAATAAACCATCATCAACCAAGAATGAAGAAAGTGTGCCAAAGCAAATCCAAATTCAAAGCCATGTTATTAGTTTTCTTTGATATCAAGGGTGTTACATGGCAGACTGGGTACCTGAAGGCGCAACAGTGAACCAGTATTACTATAAAAAAAATTCTAGAAACTTTGCAGGAAAGAATCAGAAAAAAAAGGCTACAGTTGAGTCCTCCATCAGGACAGCGCACCAGCACACATAGCTGTTTTGACCGAGGGGGAAACTAATATGATGAGGTATAAACGGGGTCCAAATGAGCCAGTGTACTTTGAATTTCTTCAAATAGGTGTGCTGGCTCCTCCCCTCTATGCCCCCTCCCACAGGCAGTTATAGGTAAAAACGTGCCCGAAGGAGAAAGGCCATATATGAGAGAAGGAACATGGGGGCAGATGTATTAACCTGGAGAAGGCATAAGGAAGTGATAAACCAGTGATATGTGCAAGGTGATAAAGGCACCAGCCAATCAGATCCTAACTGTTAATTTACATATTTGAGCTGATTGGCTGGTGCCTTTATCACCTTGCACATATCACTGGTTTATCACATCCTTATGCCTTCTCCAGGTTAATACATCTGCCTCAGAATAACAAAAGGTGGTGAGATTCAAATACCAGTACACCACTAACATAAAACAACCAGCAATGGCTGGTAACAACAACAGTAACAGCTGAACAGGTAACTATAGAACCAGAACCTGCAGAAAAGTCAAAGCACTGAGGTGGGCGCCCAATATTCCTTATGGACTACAAGAAAAGGATTTCCCGGTAGATATTAAAATCCTATTTTCTCTAGCATCCAAAAGAGATATTGGGGGAAACTAGTACGATGGGGACGTTGCAAAGCTTCCAGAATGGGCGGGAACCTGCGGAGACTGCTGCTGCACCGCATGCCCAAACTTGGTATCCTCTTTGGCCAGGGTATCAAACTTGTAGAACTTCACAAAGGTGCTCTTCCCCGACCAGATAGCAGCTCGGTATAGTTGCAAGGCCGAGACTCCACGGACAGCTGCCCAGGAAGATCCCACTGATCTTGTAGAGTGGGCTTTCAGATATTTAGGAACAGGCAAGGCTGCCGACACATAGCCCTGTTGGATAGTAAGCCTAATCCAACGAGCAATGGACTGCTTTGAAGTAGGGGAACCCTTTTTCTGCGCTTCATAGAGCACAAACAAGAAATCAATTTTTCTGACCCGAGCTGTGTGCTTGACATAGATCTGCAAGGCATGCACAGCATCCAATGCCTCCGGAGGAGCAGAAGCACCAGAAATAGACGGAATTACAATAGGTGGATACTGCCATATACATCCAGTAGTGATGAGCGGGTTCGGTTTCTTGGAATCCGAACCCCCCCCCCCGAACTTCACCCATTTTACACGGTTCCGAGGCAGACTCGGATCCTCCTGCCTTGCTCGGTTAACCCGAGCGCGCCCGAATGTCATCATCCCGCTGTCGGATTCTCACGAGATTCGTATTCTATATAAGGAGCCGCGCGTCGCCGCCATTTTCACTCGTGCATTGGAGATGATAGGGAGAGGACGTGCAGCATTCTCTCAGTTTCTGTGTTCAGTGTGCTGCAAATATCTGTGCTCAGTGTGCTTGCAAATATCTGTGCTCAGTGTGCTGAAAATATCTACGTTCTCTGCCTGAAAAATGCTCCATATCTGTGCTGTATTGTAGTATAGGAGGACAGTGCAGAATTTTGCTGACCAGTGACCACCAGTATTATATAGCAGTACGGTACAGTAGTCCACTGCTCTTCCTACCTCTGTGTCGTCAAGAATACTATCCATCCATACCTGTGGTGCATTTTAGTTGTGCGCAGTATATATAGTAGGAGGACAGTGCAGAATTTTGCTGACCACCAGTATATAATATATAGCAGTACGGTAAAGTAGACCACTGCTCTACCTACCTCTGTGTCGTCAAGTATACTATCCATCTATACCTGTGGTGCATTTTAGTTGTGTGCAGTATTATATAGTAGGAGGACAGTGCAGAATTTTGCTGACCACCAGTATATAACATATAGCAGTATGGTACAGTAGTCCACTGCTCTACCTACCTCTGTGTCGTCAAGTATACTATCCATCCATACCTGTGGTGCATTTTAGTTGTGCGCAGCATTATATAGTAGGAGGACAGTGCAGAATTTTGCTGACCACCAGTAAATAATATATAGCAGAACAGTACAGTAGTCTACTGCTCTACCTACCTCTGTAACGTCAAGTGTACTATCCATCCATACCTGTGGTGCATTTTAGTTGTGCGCAGTATATATAGTGGGAGGACAGTGCAGAATTTTGTTGACCAACAGTATATAATATATAGCAGTACGGTACAGTAGGCCACTGCTCTACCTACCTCTGTGTCGTCAAGTATACTATCCATCCATACCTGTGGTGCATTTTAGTTGTGCGCAGTATTATATAGTAGTAGCACAGTGCAGAATTTTGCTGAACACCAGTATATAATATATAGCAGTACAGTACAGTAGGCCACTTCTCTACCTACCTCTGTTTTGTCAAGTATACTATCCATCTATACCTGTGGTGCATTTTAGTTGTGCGCAGTATTATATAGTAGGAGGACAGTGTAGAATTTTGCTGACCACCAGTATATAATATATAGCAGTACGGTACAGTAGGCCATTGCTATTGATATATTACTGGCATATAATTCCACACATTAAAAAATGGAGAACAAAAATGTGGAGGGTAAAATAGGGAAAGATCAAGATCCACTTTCACCTCGTGTTGAAGCTGCTGCCACTAGTCATGGCTGAGACGATGAAATGCCATCAACGTCGTCTGCCAAGGCCGATGCCCAATGTCATAGTAGAGAGCATGTAAAATCCAAAAAACAAAAGTTCAGTAAAATGACCCAAAAATTTAAATTAAAAGCGTCTGATGAGAAGCGTAAACTTGCCAATATGCCATTTACGATACGGAGTGGCAAGGAACGGCTGAGGCCCTGTCCTATGTTCATGGCTAGTGGTTCAGATTCACATGAGGATGGAAGCACTCATCGTCTCGCTAGAAAAATGAAAAGACTTAAGCTGGCAAAAGCACAGCAAAGAACTGTGCGTTCTTCGAAATCACAAATCCCCAAGGAGAGACCAATTGTGTCGGTTGCGATGCCTGACCTTCCCAACACTGGACGGGAAGAGGTGGCGCCTTCCACCATTTGCACGCCCCCTGCAAGTGCTGGAAGGAGCACCCACAGTCCAGTTCCTGATAGTCAAATTGAAGATGTCACTGTTGAAGTACACCAGGATGAGGATATGGGTGTTGCTAGTGCTGAGGAGGAAATTGACAAGGAGGATTCTGATGGTGAGGTGGTTTGTTTAAGTCAGGCACCCGGGGAGACACCTGTTGTCCATGGGACGAATATGGCCATTGACATGCCTCGTCAAATTACAAAAAAAATCACCTCGTCGGTGTGGAATTATTTTAACAGAAATGCGGACAACATTTGTCAAGCCGTGTGTTGCCTTTGTCAAGCTGTAATAAGTAGGGGTAAGGACGTTAACCACCTAGGAACATCCTCCCTTATACGTCACCTGGAGCGCATTCATCAGAAGTCATTGACAAGTTCAAAAACTTTGGGTGACAGCGGAAGCAGTCCACTGACAACTAAATCCCCTCCTCTTGTAACCAAGCTCCTGCAAACCACACCACCAACTTCCTCAGTGTCAATTTCCTCCTTAGACAGGAAAGCCAAAAGTCCCGCAGGCCATGTCACTGTCAAGTCTGACGAGTCCTCTCCTACCTGGGATTCCTCCAATGCATCCTTGAGTGTAATGCCTACTGCTGCTGGCGCTGCTGGGAGTCGATCGTCATCCCAGAGGGGAAGTCGGAAGACCACTTGTACTACTTCCAGTAAGCAATTGACTGTCCAACAGTCCTTTGCGACGAAGATGAAATATCACAGCAGTCATCCTGCTGCAGAGCAGATAACTCAGGCCTTGGCAGCCTGGGTGGTGTTAAACGTGTGTCTGGTATCCACCGTTAATTCACAGGGAATTAGAGAATTTATTGAGTTAGTGTGTCCCCGGTACCAAATACCATCTAGGTTCCACTTCTCTAGGCAGGCCATACCGAGAATGTACACAGATCTCAGAAAAAGAGTCACCAGTGTCCTAAAAAATGCAGTTGTACCCAATGTCCACTTAACCACGGACATGTGGACAAGTGGAGCAGGGCAGACTCAGGACTATATGACTGTGACAGCCCACTGGGTAGATGTATTGCCTCCCGCAGCAAGAACAGCAGCGGCGGCACCAGTAGCAGCATCTCGCAAACGCCACCTCGTTCGTAGGCAGGCTACGCTTTGTATCACCGCTTTTCATAAGAGGCCCACAGCTGACAACCTCTTACGGAAACTGAGGAACATCATCGCAGAATGGCTTACCCCAATTGGACTCTCCTGCGGATTTGTGATATCGGACAACGCCACCAATATTGTGCATGCATTACATGTGGCAAATTCCAGCACGTCCCATGTTTTGCACATACATTGAATTTGGTGGTGCAGAATTATTTAAAAAAAGGCAGGGGCGTGCAAGAGATGCTGTCGGTGGCCCCAAGAATTGCGGGCCACTTTCGGCATTCAGCTACCGCGTGCCAAATACTGGAGCACCAACAAACACTCCAGAACCTGCCCTGCCATCATCTGAAGTAAGAGGTGGTAACGATGTGGAATTCAACCCTCTATATGCTTCAGAGGATGGAGGAGCAGCAAAAGGCCATTCAAGCCTATACAGCTACCTACGATATAGGCAAAGGAGGGGGAATGCACCTGACTCAAGCGCAGTGGAGAATGATTTCAACATTGTGCAAGGTTCTGCAACCCTTTGAACTTGCCACACGTGAAGTCAGTTCAGACACTGCCAGCCTGAGTCAGGTCATTCCCCTCATCAGGCTTTTGCAGAAGAAGCTGGAGAGATCAAAGGAGGGGCTAAAACAGAGCGATTCCGCTAGGCATGTGGGACTTGTGGATGGAGCCCTTAATTCGCTTAACCAGGATTCACGGGTGGTCAATCTGTTGAAATCAGAGCACTACATTTTGCCCACCGTGCTCGATCCTAGGTTTAAAGCCTACATTGTATCTCTCTTTCCGGCAGACACAAGTCTGCAGAGGTGCAAAGACCTACTGGTGAGACACTTGTCAAGTCAAGTGGAACGTGACCCATCAACAGCTCCTCCTTCACATTCTCCCGCAACTGGGGCTGAGAGGAAAAGGCTAAGAATTCTGAGCCCACCCGCTGGCGGTGATGCAGGGCAGTCTGGAGCGAGTGCTGACATCTGGTCCGGACTGAAGGACCTGCCAACGGTTACTGACATGTAGTCTACTGTCACTGCATATGACTCTGTCACCATTGAAAGAATGGTGGAGGATTATATGAGTGACCGCATCCAAGTAGGCACGTCAGACAGTCCGTATGTATACTGGCAGGAAAAAGAGGCAATTTGGAGGCCCTTGCACAAACTGGCTTTATTTTATCTAAATTGCCACCCCTCCAGTGTGTACTCCGAAAGAGTGTTTAGTGCAGCCGCTCACCTTGTCAGCAATCGGCGTACGAGGTTAATTCCAGAAAATATGGAGAAGATAATGTTCATCAAAATGAATTATAATCAATTCATCCGTCGAGACATTCACCAGCAATTGCCTCAAGAAAGTACACAGGGACCTGAGATGGTGGATTCCAGTGGGGACAAATTAATAATCTGTGAGGAGGGGGATGTACACAGTGAAAGGGGTGAGGAATCGGAGGATGAGGAGGAGGTGGACATCTTGCCTCTGTAGAGCCAGTTAGTGCAAGGAGAGAATGATTGCTTCTTTTTTGGTGGGGGCCCAAACCAACCAGTCATTTCAGTCACAGTCGTGTGGCAGACCCTGTCGCTGAAATGATGGGTTTGTTAAAGTGTGCATGTCCTGTTTTATACAACAGGACAGGGCCCAAGGACAATTCCATCTTGCACCTCTTTTTTCTTTAATTTATCTTTGCATCATGTACGGTTTGGGGACTATTTTTTGAAGTGCCATCCTGTCTGACACTGCAGTGCCACTCCTAGATGGGCCAGGTGTTTGTGTCGGCCACTTGGGTCGCTTAGCTTAGCCATCCAGCGACCTTGGTGCACCTCTTTTTTTCTTTGCATCATGTGCTGTTTGGGGACTATTTTTTAAATCGGCCATCCTGTCTGATACTGCAGTGCCACTCCTAGATGGGCCAGGTGTTTGTGTTTGCCACTTGGGTCGCTTAACTTAGCTATCCAGCGACCTTGATGCACCTCTTTTTTTCTTTGCATCATGTACTGTTTGGGGACTATTTTTTAAATCGAACATCCTGTCTGACACTGCAGTGCCACTCCTAGATGGGCCAGGTGTTTGTGTCGGCCACTTGGGTCGCTTAGCTTAGTCATCCAGCGACCTTGATGCAAATTTTAGGACTAAAAATAATATTGTGAGGTGTGAGGTTTTCAGAATAGACTGGAAATGAGTGGAAATTATGGTTGAGGTTAATAATACTATGGGATCAAAATGACCCCCAAATTCTATGATTTAAGCTGTTTTTGAGGGTTTTTTGTAAAAAAACAAAAAACAAATCCAAAACACACCCGAATCCGACAAAAAATTTCCAGGGAGGTTTTGCCAAAACGCGTCTGAATCCAAAACACGGCTGGGGAACCGTATCCAAAACCAAAACACAAAACCCGAAAAATTTCCGGTGCACATCACTAATATCCAGTGATACTGCCGTATATAGCCAGCAGTACTGCCGTATAAATCCAGCGATACTGCCTTCTATGTCCAGTGTTACTGCTGTGTATGTCCAGTGATACTGCCGTAAATGTCCAGTGATACTTGCGTATAAATCCAGTCCAGTGATGCTGCAGCATATGTGCAGTGGTACTGTCGTATAAATCCAGTGATACGGCCATATATGTCTAGTTGTACTGCTGTATAAATCCAGTGGTACTGGCGTATAAATCCAGTCCAGTGATACAACCATATATGTCCAGTGGTACTGCCATATAAATCCAGTGATACTGCCGTATATGTCCAGTGGTTCTGCCGTATAAATCCAGTGCTACTGCTGTATAAATCCAGTTACAGTGAAGCCTACCGTATATGTCCATTGGTACTGCCGTATATGTCCAGTGGTACTGCCGTATAATTCCAGTGATACTGCCATATATTTCCAGTGGTACTCGCGTATAAGTCCAGTGATATTGCCGTATGCATGCAGTCCAGTGGTACTGCCATATAAATCCAGTGCTACTGCAGTATAATTCCAGTGATACTGCCATATAATTCCAATGATACTGCCATATAATTCCAGTGGTACTGGCGTATAAATTCAGTGATACTGCCATATAAATCCAGTCCAGTTGTACTTCCATATAAATCCAGTCATAGTGCCATATAATTCCAGTGATACTGTCAGATAATTCCAGTAACACTGCCATATAAATCCAGTGGTTCTGGAATATAAATCCAGTGATACTGCCGTATAAATCCAGTCCAGTGGTACTGCCGTATAAGTACAGTGGTACTGCCGTATAATTCCAGTGATACTGCCGTATAATTCCAGTGGTACTGCCGTGTAAGTCCAGTCCAGTGATGCTGCCATATAAGTTCAGGGGTGCTGTCCTATGCTGTATATTATTTGCTCCAAATAAAGAGGTTATTAATATTTAATCCAAATAATTATCACAGGGTTTGCCCTGTGTGTTGTAAAGATACGCTCTCCTGTACCACTTCCTCCTAGTGCTGAAGCTGCTGCCACTAGTCATGACATAGATGATGAAATGCCATCAACGTCGTCTGCCAAGGCCGATGCCCAATGTGATAGTAGAGGGCATGTAAAATCCAAAAAGCCAAAGTTCAGTAAAACCACCTAAAAAGTAAACTGAAATGGTCTGAGGAGAAATGTAAACTTGCCATTTACGACATGGAGTGGCAAGGAACGGCTAAGGCCCTGGCCTATGTTCATGACTAGTGGTTCAGCTTCACATGATGATGGAAGCCCTCATCCTCCCACTAGAAAAATGATTAGAGTTAAGGTGGCAAAAGCACAGTAAAGAACTGTGCATTGTAAGATGGTATCACAAATTCCCAAGGAAATTCCAAGTGCGTGGGTGGTTGCGATGCCTGACCTTCCCAACACTGGACAGGAAGTGGTGGCTCCTTCCACCATTTTCACGCCCTCTGAAAGTGATTGGAAGGAGCACCCACAGTTCAGTTTCTGATATTGAAATTGAAGATGTCACTGTTGAAGTACACCAGGATGAGAATATGGGCGTTGCTGGCGCTGAGGAGGAAGTTGACGATGAGGTTTCTGATGGTGATGTGGTTTGTTTAAATTAGGCAGCAAAGGAGATGGTTGTTATCCCTGAGATGAATAAGCCCATTGTGATGCCTGGGCAAAATACAAAAAAAGCCACCACTTTGGTGTGGAATTATTTCTCCACAAATACGGACAACAGGTGTCAAGCCGTGTGTTGCCTCTGTCAATCTGTAATAAGTAGGGGTAAGGACGTTAACCACCTAGGAACATCCTCCCTTATATGTCACCTGCAGCGCATTCATCAGAATTCAGTGTCAAGTTGTGAAACTTTAGGTAAGAGCGTAAGCATTCCACTGACACCTAAATCCCTTCTTCCTCTTGTAACCAAGCTCCTGCAAGCCACACCAACTCCCTCAACATCAACTTTCTCCTCAGTCAGGAATATCATTAGTCCTGCAGGCCATGTCATTGGCAAGACTGAGGAGTCCTCTCCTAACCGGGATTCCTCTGGAGATTCTTTGAGTGTTACACCTACTGCTGCTGTTGCTGCTGCTTCTGCTGCTGCTGTTGTTGCTGCTGGGAGTCGATCGTCATCCCAGAGGGTAAGTCGGAAAACCACTTGTACTACTTCCAGGTTGCAATTGCTTGTCCAACAGTCTTTGTGAGGAAGATTAAATATGACAGCAGTCATCCTGTTGCAAAGCGGATAACTGAGGCCTTGACAGCTATGTTGAATAGAGAATTGATGGAGGTTGTGTCCCTCCGGTTCCAAATCCCATCTAGGTTCTACTTCACTAGGCAGGCGATACCGAGAATGTACAGAGACGTTAGAAAAAGTGTCCTCAGTGTCCTAAAAAATGCAGTTGTACTCACTGTCCACTTAACCACGGACATGTGGACAAGTGGAACAGGGCAGACTAAGGACTATATGACTGTGACAACCCACTGGGTAGATGTTTTGTCTCCCGCAGCAGCAACAGCAGTGGCACCAGTAACAGCATCTTGCAAATGCCAACTCGTTCCTAGGCAGGCTACGCTATGTATCACCGCTTTCTGTAAGAGGTACACCACTGACAACCTCTTACGGAAACTGAGGGACATCATCGCACAATGGCTTACCCCAATTTGACTCTCCTGAGGATTTATGATATTGGACAATGCCACCAATATTGTGCGTGCATTACATGTGGGCAAATTCCATCATGTCCCAAGTTTTGTACATACAATTAAGTTGGAGGTGCAGAATTTTTTGAAAAATGACAGGGGCGTGCAGGATATGCTGTCAGTGGCCCCAAAAATTGCAGGCCACTTTCGACATTCAGCCACCGCATGCCGAAGACTGGAGCTCCAGCAAATACTCCTAAACCTGCCCTGCCATCACCTGAAGCAAGAGGTGGTAACAAGGTGGAATTCAACACTCTATATGCTCCAGAGGATGGAGGAGCAGCAATAGGCCATTCAAGCCTATACATCCACCCATGATATAGGCAAAGGAGGGGGTATGCACCTGACTCAAGCACAGTGGAGAATGATTTTTCATCTTGGGCAACCCTTCAAACTTGCCACATATGAAGTCAGTTCAGACACTGCCAGCTTGAGTCAGGTCATTCCCCTCATCAGGCTTTTGCAGAAGCAGCTGGAGAAATTGAAGGAGGAGATATAACGGAGCAATTCCGCAAAGTATATGGGACTTGTGGATGGAGCCCTTCATTCGCTTTGCCAGGATTCAAGGGTGGTCAATCTGTTGAAATCAGAGCACTAAATTTTGGCCACCATGCTTGATACTAGGTTTAAAGCCTACGTTGTAGCTCTCTTTCCGGCATAGGTTCAAAGACCTGCTGGTGAGAAAATTGTCAACTCAAGCAGAACGTGACCCGTCAACAGCTCCTCCTTCATTTTCTCCCACAACTGGGGCTACGAGGAAAAGTATAAGATTTCCGAGCCCACCCGCTGGCGGTGATGCAGTGTACTCAGAAGTGAGTGCTGACATTTCTTCCGGACTGAAGGACCTGCCAACGATTACTGACATGTCTACTGTCACTGCATATGATTCTGTCACCATTGAAAGAATGGTGGAGAATTATATAAGTGACAGCACCCAAGTAGGCATGTCAGACAGTCCGTATGTATACTGGCATGAATAAGAGGCAATTTGGATGCCCTTGCACAAACTGGCTTTATTTTTCCTAAGTTGCCCCCCCTCCAGTGTGTACACCGAAAGACTGTTTAGTGCAGCCGGTAACCTTGTCAGCGATCGGCGTAGGAGGTTACTTCCACAATATGTGGAGAAGATGATGTTCATCAAGATGAATTAGAAATTCCTCCAGGAAGAACTTGACTTCAGAAAGTACACAGGGACCTGTGATGGTGGATTCCAGTGGGTACGAATTAATACTCTGTGAGGAGGAGGATGTACACACTGAAAGGGGTGAGGAATCAAAGGATGAGGTCGATATCTTGCCTCTGTAGAGCCAGTTTGTGCAAGGATAGATTGATTGCTTCTCTTTTGGTGGGGGCCCAAACAAACCAGTTATTTCATCTACAGTCTTGTGGCAGACCCTGTTGCTGAAATGGTTGGTTTGTTAAAGTGCATGTCCTGTGTATACAACATAAGGGTGGGTGGGAGGGCACAAGGACAAATCCATTTTGCACCTGTTTTTCTTCTTTGCATCATGTGCTGTTTGGGAACTAGTTTTTTAAAGTGCCATCCTGTCTAACACTGCCATACAAGTCCAGGGGTACTGCCGTATAAGTCCAGGGGTACTGCCGTATATGTCCTGTCCAGTGGTGCTGTCATGTGCTGCTTCAGTCCAGTGGTGGTGTCTTGTGCTGCCATAAGTCCAGTGGTGGTGTCCTGTGCTGTATATTATTTACTCCAAATAAAAGGGTTATATACATTACTTATTTTATTATCCAAATAATTTTTACAGGGTTGCCCTGTGTGGTGTAGGGATAAGCTCGCCTGTGCTGCATATTATTATAATAGCTCAAAATAAAAGGGTTATTTTATCCAAATTGATTTCACAGGCTTTGCTCTGTGTGTGTGTGTGTGTGTGTGTGTGTGTGTGTGTGTGTGTGTGTGTGTGTGTGTGTGTGTGTGTGTGTGTGGTTTAGGGGTACACTCTCCTGTGCCACCAATATTGTGCGTTTATTACATCTGGGCAAATTACAGCATTTCCCATGTTGTTTGTGCCGCACACTTCTGTTGCTTAGCTTAGTCATACAGCTACCTTATTGCACCTCTTTTTCTTCTTTGCATGATGTGCTGTTTGGGGCCTAGTTTTTTTAAGTGCCATCCTATCTGCCACTGCAGTCCCACTCCTAGATGGGCCAGGTGTTTGTGCCACACACTTGTGTCGCTTAACTTAGCCATACAGCTACCTCATTGCACCACTTTTTCTTCTTGTTTTAGGCCTATTTTTTAAATCTGCCATCCTGTCTGACACTGCAGTGCCACTCCTAGATGGGCCAGGTGTTTGTGCCGCACACTCGTGTCGCTTAGCTTAGTCATACAGCCACCTTGATGCAACCTTTTGGCTTAAAAACAATATTGTGAGGTGTTCAGAATAGACTGGAAATGAGTGGAAATTAATGTTATTGAGGTGAATAATATAGTAGGATCAAAATTACCCCCACATTCTGAGATTTTTGCTGTTTTTATGTTTTTTTCAAAAATCATCCAGATCCAAAACCAAAACCAAAACCAAAACGCAAAAGGGTGGTTTTGGTAAAACCAATCCAGATCCAAACCATGAGCATGGAACCAGAACTAAAACCAAAACACAAAAAGTGCCCGCCGCACATTTCTAGTCTGTATACACTATTTTAATTTATTTATTGATAAAAAAAAATTGGTCCCGACAGAGAATGAATATTTTCTACAGCGTAGCTTTATTTACTGTATGCTATACACTTCAAGTTCCTGATTGACTCTCTCTGTGTTATCATTGGTTGTGTGCATAACATTACAGTTTTCGCTGGCCATTTGCTAAGAGCACACAATTACAGTACGATTACTGTACTGTACTGTGTATCCATCTGCCGCTATTCGATCTACAGTACTGGATTAGTGGAGCATTAGCCACCCAGTGGTGAATATGTGCATTGCATGCTGCGTATGTTGTCGCACCTCAACGAGCCTCTCTGTGCAACAACTCAACAACCTGAGCTATAGCTAAGGCAAGATAGATACTCCGTTTAGGATGAGAAACTGCAACGATGAGGGAGGCTCCATCTGTGTTTGCTAGTCATCATCATATATTTGTATTCATTATTTTGTAAGACCTTCTTCCAGTCTTCAGAAGTCTGATGGCAGTGCATCATGGCCTAGGCAAGCCTCTTTTACATTGCTGCACAAGAGCTTGAAGTTCTTAGGGGGTTATTCAGAATTGTTATCAAACCATAAATGTTGGAAATTGGGCAAAACCATGTAGCACTGCAGGTGGGGCAGATGTAACATGTGCAGGGGTCATCAGATTTGGGTCAGGTGTGATCAAACTGAAATCTAAATTGCACTGTAAAAATTAAGTAGCCAGAATTTACCCTGCACAGTAATAATATAACACACCCAAATCTAACTCTCTCTGCACATGTTACATCTGCCCCATATACAGTGTAAAATGGTTTTGCCCAATTGCTAACTTTTTTGGTTAGCTAACAATTCTGAATAATCCCATTAGCTACAGTAGTTACTGAGTTACTGGCAAAGCCTTTTTATCACTGAAATCTACATAATTTTTTTTTTTTTTTTTGCTCATGTGATTGTTAAAAACAAACAAATAAAAACCTTTCTTTTGTAACAATTCATGTTGTTCACTTGACCAGTAGTATAGGTAGGTAGAGAGATATTTTTTTCTGGGATTTTTCTTACTTTACAGAAGTAGTGTACATTCTTTATAATATACAAGTGCTAATTTCATAATATGTTGGTTGTATTTTGTGATCCTGTCATCCAGATCAAAAGTCACAGCTGCTGTCACACGCAGATGTACAAATGTCACACCTCAAATTGATCAGTGTAATCCAGTAAAGTAGTTCTGACACTTCCAGTTGTTTTATTCATGTGAATAAGATGCACATTTTGAGCGAGAAAAATGCTTGGCACGGCCAAGTTGCCCAGAGCCTGGTGTGTCAAGAGGTGCTATTTGCAGTGATTTGTGCAGCAGTATATGAGGAAACTAGGAATTTTACAAAGAGAAAAGAAGAATCGGATAAAACATAATAAATTGTATTTTAAACAATAATTTTCAGGGTCAGTGTGCACCCATTAGAATCCGATTCTTCTTTTCTCTTTGTAAAATTCCTAAACATGTTTTTTAATTGGAGGGTAGCACCCAAGAAATTGGTCAGAGTTATCTAAACAATACAGTTTATTAACACTGAAAAGGACCAATAAACCATGAAACTCTGCTCAAAAGTTAACTTGTGTCTCTGGTGCGGATGAAAATTTCTCTCTCAACTTCTACTGTATATGAGGAAACATCTGTACATCTCACAGCAGGGACATCACTGCTCTCAAAATACAGTATCAGGAAACATCTTAAACAATATTTTCGATATAGTAACTTTATTATATCTTGCAAACTTGCAGTATATGCTTGTGCACAGATGCCTCTGAATTGACATACTGACTGGGTTCTGAAAGAGTGGTTTTACGGAGCACCATCCACATTTACAGTATGTATAATTTATTTTGCTATGCACACTCCTGCGCCACCTCTGAGTGACAGCACATTTTAACTGATTACTATTATGTATGAGAGCAGGAAGCATTTCTTTGCTTCTATGAACTATAATATAAATAGAAAATACTACTTAACACCTCATTAAAAGTACAGGGAGATCCTGGATTGTAATGAGGATTCTTCTATAGAGACCTCGTGGATGCGATGGAGCTGTCTCTAGAGTGCTGGAGCCGTTATTCTGTTCCGCTGAGAGCATCTCATTATGAACTAGAAAATGAGGGAGGCTACTGAAAGGAGCCACAAGGGATGATTCCAGGAGGATTAGGGGATATTTGTTCCAGTGAGAAGTGCTCTAATTGGATCAGCAGTTGCCATCACTTTTTATCATTACAGTAAAGAAAATTAGAGATTGTACAGTAGTGCAAATTAGGAGTCTCAGGAGTTACTGCAATAAAGTCTTTGATAGAATATACTGTAGATATTGCTTTTATGTTAAAAGTTTTTCTCTGCTATCTCATAAACTTTCTATGAGAATCGCTTATTATCAGCTTGGTGTGTAAGACTTAGCAACACATAAAATGAGGTACAGTACTGTAGTACTTGTCATTAAATCAAAATGGGCAGGCTTAGTAATAATATATTAATAGTGGTTCTGCATCTTATTATTTTACAATTTGCAGTTTGAGCTTATGGGGTTAAACGCCTATTATGGTCTGACCTTGGAAAGGACAAGAGCTGGATAATTTCAGAGAGATCTATCAAAAGTAAGAGGTACTGTATATTATATTACTGGGAAACACAGGAGTCTCATTGGCTCTTATCTGCAATAACCGCATCTTAAATGCAACATCACATTTTCAATAAATTCTTAAAATTTATGTAATAGATACACAAATCTAGACAGCAAGAGTCATACACTAATATATTGAATAACCTACTTTGTAAATATAGAAATATATGATGGTAATATTCAGCTACTGAAACTATCTCTAGATAAATGTTACAAACCTCACTGAGGTTCTAGACCATGCAGTTTTCATGCATGCCATTTGTTGTGCAGTTTGCCTTTAGTACTATACTGTAATTTGCAAAACATACTGATAGATTAATGGAATTCTGATAAGCTTGTAAATTAGGAACTTTAGAGTAGACTGTCAGCTTCAGTGGGAAAGGGACTCAAAAGAATAGCTTATATTTTTTGTGTAGCACTGCACACATTATTATTCTTATTATTCTTCTTCTTATTAATAATAATAATAATAATAATAATAATAATAATAATACAAATAGAAAACTATGCATCATATTGCATGAAAGCTTCCATTTTGCTCAAACGGCATGTGATGGAGAGAGACTGCCACATGTGAGGAAGGAGTTAACCTCCTCAGAGTGTTCCGCGTCTACCTCATATGGATGGAGTTTGGGCCTATTTAAGAACTCAAGCTCAGTCCCTTATTGGCTACTGTTTGGGCATTTGACACTGCATCTACTGGACCTTGTAAATACTCCACCACTCCTGTTATTTTGTGCTGTGCCTTGCTGTGTTTTGCTGTGTTCTCACTGTAAGGGGCATAACCAATATTATACATTTTGCCCT
The DNA here is from genome assembly GCF_028390025.1 of Pseudophryne corroboree. Taxonomy (NCBI): domain Eukaryota; kingdom Metazoa; phylum Chordata; class Amphibia; order Anura; family Myobatrachidae; genus Pseudophryne; species Pseudophryne corroboree. The sequence continues at coordinate 218,132,274 of NC_086450.1, forward strand.
ATTAAATATAATTTGTGATTGCCAAATGTTTCTTGCTAGGACAATCCCACGCCTCCATTACCTCAATCTGGGTCTATGATTATCTCTGAATTCAAATATTGTGTGGGATTTAAATCTGGTTACTGTTATCATTCAGGGTGCTGGGATAAACAAAATGCCTTTTTTTCTTGCTTAGAAATACCCCTACCTTTCAAGCACCTGAATGATATCACTAAGCTAATTGAGCACCTGCCACTATATATGTCTGTTGTGAGAGGCAGAGAGGTTCCTGCATTAGGAGGCGGTGCAGGCCCTGACATGCATATGGAGCATTATGGGGTTGCTCCAAGGTAGGTAGCTCTTGGCTTATATATATTTAAGTAAGGAGCCATTATCTTGTGGCTCCTTGCTGGTTAATCATAGACCCAGATTGGGGTAATGGAGGTGTGGGGTGTGGTGCCCCTGGACTGGCTGAGCTGGATGGCTTTAGTGTGGCATACCTTTACATTCTATTAACACTTATCACTTACTAATTTCTTTAACACTATTTCTCCATTTTAATTACATCTCATTTCTGCTGCGGGGTACACTGGGCTCAACAAGGATAGACATTGGGCTGTAGAGTAGGCTCTTGATCCGAGGCACCAGCAGGTTCAAAAGCTTTGACTGTTCCCAGAATGCATAGCACCGCCTCCTCTACAACCCCGCCTCCCTGCACAAGAGCTCAGTTTTTTGTAGTTGGTGCTTGCAGTGGCAGGCATGTTAACAGGGGGCTGCTCCAGGCAGCCTAAGAAGAGCATTTTTTGAAGAAAAAGTGAAGTCTACAAGGGCTGCAGCGGTGGTTAGATGTCAGAAGACATTCTCTGCTACAGCTCCGTCTCTCCTCCAGCGGCGCTGTACACTCCCGCGACCTGGTTGCTGGGTACATACAGCAGGAGGCTCTGGTTTTCTTCTGGCCAGACACACACGGCTGGGGCTCTCCGGGATCGTGTGGCCGCACTTCGGTGGGAGGTGGGCCGTGCGCGCTGGCGTGGACACTGTGATAATACAGGGACCCTACTAGGCCACCAGGGCAAGGGCACAGGTCGGTTTCTCTTATAAACCATTTTTCATGCAGCCCACAGTACCGGTGGTTAAGTCCAGCAGGGGGAAAGGCTTAGACCTGTAGCCCCTCCCCCAGCTCCAGGGCACCATTTAGAGCAAATGTTCCTGCCTTGAGCTGCATATTTCTCTCTCTCCCTCATTCCCAGCAGTGTTTGGGCATCATTACACTCAGCTACACTGTTCTTGGGACTGTTTGGGCAAATCCTCCTCTTTAAAGCCGCCTGCTTGTCAGCGCTGTGCATCTTACAGGACACTTAAATATTCTACATGTCTGTTGACAGTGCTAGTTAAGAAAAAGTGCAGGGTTATTTAGTACAAGTACCCTGTGATATACATCCAGTCTTTACTGTGCATTGTTATATCTATCTTATATATTGCTATATTGAATGGCTAGTCCAGTGCAGTATTATTGCCTGTCATAACTTCTGCATTGTACAACTGTGACTATATGTGTGTGCATTTGCCTGCTGTGTGACCTCCATTTCGTGTTTCTCACTCAGCTTGCTATCCCTATATTCTATAACCTGAGGGGGCTAGGTGCGTCAGGTTTATCATTAATATAGGATATTCACAAGATATACTCAGTGTGTATTTTTCTCTGTGATTTTAGTCACCGTATCTCTCCTAAATTCCTGTTTGTGCTGACTACACTGCGCAGGGGTTTGGGTCAGGTATTGTGCTGCTGATATTGTACTTTGTTACCTTACATTGCGATTTATATCATGTCCGCTAAAAAGGGTAACGGTTCTGGGGCTGTTCCCACTCGGAGTGGTGATGACATTTGAGGAAAACGTAGCAGCAGAGAGTTTTGGTTCTGGGGGTTCCATGCCCCCCAGTGGGACTGTAGCAACTGGGGTTCAAAATTACCCACCAATGGCTACCTTCTCCACGCCACTGACTACGCTAGTTACTAAATTAATGCCCCCTATGGGATCTCCTGTGCCGGTGCAACCGTTCATGGTCCCCGCGGTTAATCCGCCGTGGGCAGGTCAATTGTCCAATCAGTTACAGCAATTGAACCATTCCCTGACTACTAAGAAGTCTAACCCTCATCCGCCTAAGACCAAAGGGTCCTCTAATCGGGCCATTACTTCCTCACAATCCACTGCTGTCCCTGACACCTCGTCTGATGAGGATGGCATTTATACTGACCCCACAGATTCCGATACTGAGTTATCTGATGGGGAGGGAGTTTTACAAGTGGATGTTCCTGATTTATTGGAGGCTATACGTTCAATTCTTCAGATTACAGATGAACCGGAACCGTCCGTTCCTCCTAAGAAACCGGATAGGTTTAAGCGTCAGAAGGTGGTTAAACTAGTTTTACCCCACTCTGATCATCTGGTTGATATACGTTAGGAATCCTGGGAAAATCCGAGAAAGAAGTTTTCGCCTCACAAGAAACTGCTTGCTCGCTATCCGCTCGCGCCGGAGCTGACTAAAAATTGGGAGACACCTCCGCCAGTGGATTCACATGTGGCAAAGATGGTGGTCTCCTTAGCTCTACCTGTCACTACCGTTACATCTCTAAAAGAGCCTACGGATAAGCGTGTGGAGGGTTGTCTAAAAGCGATTTATACCCTTGCGGGCGCTGTGCATAGGCCCACTATTGCAGTGACATGGGCAGCAGAAGCTATTGAAGCGTGGGCCCAGGAGTTGGAAGCTGAAATCTCTTCTGACCATGCTAGACAATGCTTGTCATATATTGTCACGGCTTCTCACTATGTTAAGGAGGCGGCTTCTGATGCCGGTGTTCTAGAAGCCAAGGTTTCGACAACGTCAGTACTAGCTCGCCGGATCTTATGGCTGCGGTCCTGGTCTGTTGATCTGGACTCTAGAAAACCCTGGAGGTACTCCCTTTTAAGGGAAATATCCTTTTTGGAGAGGACTTAAATAAGATAGTGGCTTATTTGAGGTCTGCTAAAACAGCTTGTCTACAAAGTACTGCTCCTTCTGTACCGAAGGCTAAAAGTACTTCCTTTTGTCCCTTTTGTCCTTCAGGAAAAGCAAAAGGTCAGGCGTACACCAAACAGGGTTGCACTTCCAAATCTGGCAAGCCAAAGCCCAAATGTGCCTGGGCTGCCCGTCAGCCAGCTTCCAAGACTGATAAGCCTGCCGCATGATGGGGGCGGGCCTCCTTCTGGGGACCCCAGGGTGGGGGGCCAAATTCTAGGGTATACCCAGGAATGGTTGAAGACCACTTCAGATGCCTGGGTACGGGAAGTCGTCACTCGAGGTTACGCCATCGCATTCAAAAACCGCCCCCCTCATCGATTTTGCCTGACAGACGTCCCTTTGGATCAAATAAAGGCAAGGACTCTTCATTCGGTGGTACAGACCCTCCTGGAAACGGGAGTGGTAGTACAGGTGCCTCTTGCTCAGAGGGGCCAGGGGTACTATTCGCCGCTATTTCTAGTCCCGAAACCGAATGGGTTCTTTCGGCCCATTCTCAACCGCAAGGCATTGAACAAATTTGTCAAGGTATCAAAGTTTCGTATGGAAACTCTTCGCTCTATTGTCCTGGCCTTGGAACCTGGGGATTATATGGTCTCCCTGGACATACAGGATGCTTACCTACATATCCCTATAGCAGTGTCGCATCAGCAGTATCTGAGGTTTGCGGTTGACAACCTTCATTACCAATTTTGGGCGTTACCTTTTGGTTTGACCACGGCTCCACGAGTCTTCACCGAAGTCATGGCGGTGGTGACGGCTGTTCTTCGCCGTCAAGGGGTCAGGATCCTACTGTACCTGGACGACTTGTTGATCCTGGCAAATTCCTCAGAAATTCTCCTACGTCATCTGGATCTGATGGTCCGGTTTCTGCAAGCCCACGGGTGGCACATCAAGTGGAAGAAATCTTCCCTGGTCCCTGCTCAGAGCATGGTGCACCTGGGAGCGTTATTGGAAACTCACAACCAACGGTTGTTCTTGTCTCAGGAGAAAGTCCTGAAGCTTCAGGACAGGATTCGATGCTTTCTATCTTGTCCACAAGTGTCGATACATTTGGCGATGCAAGTGCTAGGCCTCATGGTGTCGGCATTCGACATGGTGGAGTATGCTCAATTCCATTCTCGCCCTCTCCAGAGGCTAATTCTGGCCAAGTGGGATGGCCTGCCTCACCAGATCAGGTCTCAGTTGATTTGCTTGACTCCAGAGGTTCGTCTGTCACTGTACTGGTGGCTCCAGGACCAACGGTTGTGCAGGGATCGTCCCATCTGGATATCGCACTGGGTCCTGCTGACGACGGATGCCAGTCTGCGAGGTTGGGGCGCAGTGTTGGAGCAACACTCCCTTCAGGGTCGGTGGACCAAGGAGGAGTCTCGCCTCCCGATCAATATTCTGGAATTGCGGGCAATATTCAACTCATTGAACCTGGCCCAGCATTTAATACAGAACCGACCTGTTCAGGTACAGTCGGAAAACGCCACCACCATGGCTTACATAAATCATCAAGGTGGCACTCGAAGCCGCTTGGCAATGAAGGAAGTATCATGGATTCTTCAATGGGCGGAACGCCATCTACCGGCCATATCGGCGATATTCATTCCAGGGGTCCTGAATTGGGAAGCAAACTTTCTCAGTCGTCAGGACGTACATGCCGGAGAGTGGGGCCTCCATCCAGAAGTGTTTCAACTCCTAGTGGAAAGGTGGAGCCTAACAGACGTGGACCTGATGGCATCTCGACACAATCACAAAGTTCCAGTCTTCGGAGCAAGAACAAGGGATCCTCAAGCAGCGTTCATGGATGTAGTGGTGGTTCCATGGGACTTTCGGCTGCCGTACGTGTTCCCTCCGGTGTCACTCCAACCCAGGGTAATTCGGAAGTTCAAGCAGGAAGGAGGAATTCTGCTTCTCGTAGCTCCAGCGTGGCCCAGATGGCACTGGTTCTCAGACCTCCAGGGCCTCTCGCTAGAGTGTCCCCTTCTACTTCCACAACGACCAGACCTCCTTGTTCAGGGCCCCTGTGTCTACCAGGACTTGGCTCAGCTGGCTTTGATGCATGGCTCTTGAAGCTTCCGTCTTGAGGGCTAGAGGTTTTTCTGAGTCGGTCATTCAAACTATGCTGCGGGCCCGGAAACCGGCTTCTGCTCATATTTACCATAGGGTCTGGCATTCTTACTTTGTTTGGTGTGCATCTAACAATTATGACGCTTCCAAGCTTAGTACGGCCAAGCTTTTGGCTTTTCTTCAGCAGGGCCTGGACCTAGGCCTGCGGCTGGCTTCCATCAAGGTTCATATTTCTGCCTTGTCGGTTTGGTTTCAGAGAAAACTTGTAACCTTACCTGATGTGCATACCTTCACTCAGGGTGTGTTGCGAATCCAACCTCCCTATTTCCCGCCTGTGGCTCCTTGGGATTTGTCAGTGGTTTTGGAGGCGTTGCAAGGGTCTCCGTTTGAACCTCTTGAATTGGCTGACCTTAAGTGGCTTTCCCTTAATGTGGTGTTTTTGCTGGCTATTGCCTCGGCTAGAAGACTGTCAGATTTGAGTGCCTTGTCTTGCAGTTCCCCATATCTGATTTTTCACCGTGACCGGGCGATTCTTCGGACTCGTCCCAGGTATTTACCTAAGGTGGAGTCTTCGGTTCCACCTTAATCAGGAGATAGTGGTTAGATAGATAGGTGATAGCCCTTGTCTCTCCTGATTTGTCTCCCAAAGAGCGGTCTTTGGATGTGGTACGGGCTCTCCTTATCTATGTGAAGAGGACTGATTCCATCCGGAAGTCTGATTCTCTTTATTCTGTTTGGTTTTCACAAATGTGGCTGGCCTGCTCACAAGCAGACCTTGGCCAGGTGGATTAGAATGGTGATTGCACATGCTTATGGGAAGGCTGGTCTGTCTGCTCCTGCTCACATTAAGGCCTATTCTACTTGGTTGGTTGGACCTTCTTGGGCGGTGGTGCGACCGTGGTGCGACCCTTGAACAATTGTGCAAGGCGGCTACATGGTCCTCAGTGAACACGTTCATAAGGTTGTATGCCTTCGATACTGTCGCTTCCCAGGATGCTTCCTTTGGACGCCGGGTTCTTGTGCCCACTACAGTGCATCCCCTCCCATAAGGAACTGCTTTAGGACATCCCGATGTCTATCCTTGTGGAGCCCAGTGTACCCGGCAGAAGAAAATGAGATATATGGTAAGAACTTACCTTTGTTAAATCTCTTTCTGCGAGGTACACTGGGCTCCACAAGACGCCCACCCTGATGCACTTGGCTTTTTTGGGTTGGTATGGCATTAGCCGCTGACACTTTCACCTGGGGTGAAATTGTGATGTATGTGGCTACTAACTGTTTTCGTCTCTTTTATTTGCTACTGCATTGGTTAACTAAAAACTGAGCTCCTGTGCAGAGAGGCGGGGTTGTAGAGGAGGTGGCGCTTTGCATTCTGGGAACAGTCAAAGCTTTTGAGCCTGTTGGTGCCTCGGATCAAGATCCTACTCTACACCCCAATGTCTATCCTTGTGGAGCCCAGTGTACCTCGCAGAAAGAGATTTAACAAAGGTATCACTTTCTTTATAGCTTTGGCTTCCTAACACTAATTTATTAACACTATAGTTTTTTCACCGGTATGCTGCCCTGGGATTTCTGGCTTATGCTGTTTTTTGGGGGTGCCACACCCTGCATCTAGATATAGTGCTTGGGACACCAAATATACAGAGAGGCCTTGATGTGGCTTTGGAACTTATTCATACATTTGCGCAAATATATGTAACCGATATCTCTGAATTCTAATATTATGTGGGATTTAAATCTGGTTACTGTTATCATTCAGGGTGCTTGGGGAAACAAAATGCCTTTTTTTTAGGCTGCTATGGGCTTCCACCAGCGATGTACAGTGAGATGAGGCAGAGCCTCTATTGTCATACTCCAGTATAAGCCAGAGTTTTGACTATATAAAAATACAAAGAATGTATTATAAATATCTGTGAGGAAGCAGCCAGGTTGGTTCACCAGGGGGCAGGGCTCCACAACAGTGGGTGTGCCATGGGCGAGGAGACGTAATCGCATCATTGCAGCACTGGCTATGCAATGCCTACATTACCGACATTGCAAAGCGGGGGGCAGGGCTACGATGACGTAATTCACCGCAAATTATATCATCACCCTGCCCACTGTTCTTGTCAGTGTGGTACGCGCATGGGGGTGCCAGCCAGTTGCGGGAGGCTTGCCCACTTTTACAGGTGCCCGATAGTGCCATCCAACTTCCGGAGCCTCCCGCCCATTCCAGGAGAATAGACAAGTATTATCTGAACTTGCCAATGAAAAAGCTGTACTGTCCAGCTGGAATCACGAGAGCTGGGTGTAAACTCTTTCATTAGAGCCTCAATCCCATTTTTATACAATAAATACTGGAGAGAATCTACAAAAAGAGCACGAGCCAGCAATATACAGTATGTGCAATCATAGTTTTATTTTTGTGCTTTTGCTTCTCATATTTCTATATTGTCTGTACATTCCTTTTGTGACACAAATGCAAAGACCTGTCTGTACATTCCTTTCATGATACAAATGTAAAGACTTGTCTGCACATTCCTTTCATAGCCATCATATTCTTCTGTGTATTCTGCATTTATATAATTACAGATTTAAAGAAGTGGCTTGCTGGATACATACTGTACAAGCATTGTCATTAAGCAATCTGTTTTATTGTATGTACTATACATATAGATTCTGCCTAAAAAGTCAATAAGACCATTGTGATATTTATCTTCAGTAATTATGTAACTCATGGGAAAACCATATGACTCTATACCTGTCTTCTTGAACAGAATATATTGTGGATCATTGCAATGTTGTCAAAGGTAATGGAAAGAAAGTATCTTCAGAATGTAATTGTTGGAATATTCCACCATATGTGATGTTATTTCCTTCTTAAGAGGAATGACAGATGTAAATTGGAAAGAGACAATTTTTATACTCCGAGCTTCTCTATTTCCATGAATTATAAATCCTCCTGCTGAATGGAGATGAGTGTTCTGAAAGAATTCAATGTCACACAGCTTTTTAGCCATGATTAAATACACAGTTTTATCAAGCTGAGAATTGGCAATGGTCGGAATACTCGACCTACAGAACAGATGACGGTGAAATGGTGTATGCAGTACAATGTATTTTCTTCACCATTAGGTTAGTTTGCTTACCTCCCTTACCTTTATCCCTATGGACACCAATAAGAAAAGTGAATTTACCCCCACCACCACCATGTCTAGAATAAATGATCATATAAAACAGAAGTGTGTTCTAAATTCATATAGATTATACAGATCATTGTGTGCAGGCGTCTAGGGGCATAGCTGGTCCTGTGTAAGTTGGCCTGTTACATATTTAGTGAATATGGCAACATATCTTTTGTATGGAAATAGGGCCAGGCCACCACATTTTTGGCAGCTGGCAACCCACATAGATTTTTTAACCTATTCACCACTGTGACTTTTCTCATCCATGTGCTGAGCCTATTTTGGCCCTTTCATATAATTTTCTCTGACGTCCTAGTGGATGCTGGGAACTCCGTAAGGACCATGGGGAATAGACGGGCTCCGCAGGAGACTGGGCACTCTAAGAAAGAATTAGGACTACTGGTGTGCACTGGCTCCTCCCTCTATGCCCCTCCTCCAGACCTCAGTTAGAATCTGTGCCCGGCTCGAGCTGGTTGCACACTAGGGGCTCTCCTGAGCTCTTAGTAATGAAAGTATTTGTTAGGTTTTTTATTTTCAGTGAGATCTGCTGGCAACAGACTCACTGCTACGAGGGGCTTAGGGGAGAGAAGCAAACCTACCTGCTTGCAGCTAGCTTGGGCTTCTAGGCTACTGGACACCATTAGCTCCAGAGGGATCGAACACAGGCCCAGCCTCGGTCATCCGGTCCCGGAGCCGCGCCGCCGTCCCCCTTGCAAAGCCAGAAGACGGAAGATTCCGAGGAGAAAATCGGCGGCTGAAGACTCCGGTCTTCATTAAGGTAGCGCACAGCACTGCAGCTGTGCGCCATTGCTCCCCATGCACACCACATACTCCGGTCACTGATGGGTGCAGGGCGCTGGGGGAGGGGGGGGCGCCCTGGGCTGCAATTAGATTACCTTAAAAATGGCAAAAAAAACATAATATAGTCTAATAAACTATATATGTGTAAAAATCCCCTGTCATAATAATAATAAAAGAGCGGGAGAAGTCCGCCGAGAAAGGGGAGGGGCTATCTCCCTCAGCACACTGGCACCATTTTCTCTTCACAGTTCCGCTGGAAGACAGCTCCCCAGGCTCTCCCCTGCAGTTTCCAGGCTCAATAGGGTAAAAAAGAGAGGGGGGGCACTAAATTTAGGCGCAATACTGTGTATTATAGCTGCTATAGGGAAAATCACTTTGTGTAGTGTAAATCCCTGTGTTATATAGCGCTGTGGTGTGTGCTGGCATACTCTCTCTCTGTCTCCCCAAAGGACTTGGTGGGGTCCTGTCCTCAGTAAGAGCATTCCCCGTGTGTGTGCGGTGTGTCGGTACGGCTGTGTCGACATGTTTGATGAGGAGGCTTATGTGGAGGCGGAGCAGGTGCCGATAAATGTGATGTCACCCCCTGCGGGGTCGACACCAGAGTGGATGGATATGTGGAAGGTATTAACCGACAGTGTCAACTCCTTACATAAAAGGTTTGATGACATAACAGCTGTGGGACAGCCGGCTTCTCAGCCAGTGCCTGCCCAGGCGTCTCAAAGGCCATCAGGGGCTCAAAAACGCCCGCTACCTCAGATGGCAGACACAGATGTCGACACGGAGTCTGACTCCAGCGTCGACGATGACGAGACTAATGTACATTCCACTAAGGCTATACGTTGCATGATTACGGCAATGAAAAATGTGTTGCACATTTCTGACATTAACCCAGGTACCACTAAAAAGGGTATTATGTTTGGGGAGAAAAAGCAACCAGTGGTTTTTCCCCCTTCAGATGAGTTAAATGAAGTGTGTGAAGAAGCGTGGGCATCCCCTGATAAAAAAATTGGTGATTTCTAAAAAGTTACTAATGGCGTACCCCTTCCCGCCAGAGGACAGGGTACGTTGGGAGACATCCCCGAGGGTGGATAAAGCGCTCATACGCTTGTCAAAAAAGGTGGCACTACCGTCTCAGGATACGGCCGCCTTAAAGGAGCCTGCGGATAGAAAGCAGGAGGCTATCCTGAAGTCTGTATATACACACTTAGGTACTATACTGAGACCTGCTATTGCTTCAGCATGGATGTGCAGTGCGGCAGCAGCGTAGTCTGATTCCCTGTCTGATAATATTGATTCCCTTGACAGGGACACTATATTGCTAACCATAAAGCATATCAAAGACGTAGTCTTATACATGAGAGATGCACAGAGGGATATTTGCCGGCTGGCATCTAGAATAAATGCAATGTCCATTTCTGCGAGGAGAGTATTATGGACTCGGCAGTGGACAGGTGATGCGGATTCTAAAAGGCACATGGAGGTTTTGCCTTACTAGGGTGAGGAATTGTTTGGGGATGGTCTCTCGGACCTCGTTTCCACAGCGACAGCTGGGAAGTCGACATTTTTACCCCAGGTTCCCTCACAGCCAAAGAAAGCACCGTATTATCAGGTACAGTCCTTTCAGCCCCAGAAAGGCAAGCGGGTTAAAGGCGCGTCCTTTCTGCTCAGAGGCAGGGGTAGAGGGAAAAAGCTGCACCATACAGCCAGTTCCCAAGAACAGAAATCCTCCCCTGCTTCCACTAAATCCACCGCATGACACTGGGGCTCCACTGGTGGAGCCAGGTGCGGTGGGGGCCCGTCTCCGGAACCTCAGCGACCGGTGGGTTCGCTCACAGGTGGATCCCTGGGTTCTACAAGTGGTATCTCAGGGATACAAGCTGGAATTCGAGACGTCTCCCCCTCGCCGTTACCTCAAATCAGCCTTGCCAGCTACTCCCCCGGACAGGGAGGTGGTGCTGGCGGCAATTCACAAGCTGTTCCTGCAGCAGGTGATAATAAAAGTTCCCCTCCTTCAACAGGGACGGGGTTACTATTCCACGATGTTTGTGGTACCGAAACCAGACGGTTCGGTGAGACCCATTCTAAATTTAAAATCCTTGAACACTTATATCAGAAGGTTCAAGTTCAAAATGGAATCGCTCAGGGCGGTTATTGCAAGCCTGGAAGAAGGGGATTACATGGTATCACTGGACATCAAGGATGCGTACCTGCATGTCCCCATTTACCCACCTCACCAGGTGTACCTCCGGTTTGTGGTACAAGACTGCCATTACCAATTCCAGACGTTGCCGTTTGGTCTGTCCACGGCACCGAGGGTATTTACCAAGGTAATGGCCGAAATGATGATACTCCTTCGAAAGAAGGGAGTTCTAATTATCCCATACTTGGACGATCTCCTTATAAAGGCGAGGTCCAGGGAGCAGTTGTTGGTCGGAGTAGCACTATCTCAGGAAGTGCTACAACAGCACGGCTGGATTCTGAATATTCCAAAGTCGCAGCTGGTTCCTACGAGGCGTCTGCTGTACCTGGGTATGATTCTGGACACAGAACAGAAGAAGGTGTTTCTCCCGGAGGAGAAGGCCAAGGAGTTGTCATCTCTGGTCAGAGACCTCCTGAAACCAAAACAGGTGTCGGTGTATCACTGCACGTGAGTCCTGGGAAAGATGGTAGCTTCTTACGAGGCAATTCCATTCGGCAGGTTCCATGCAAGGATCTTTCAGTGGGATCTGTTAGACAAGTGGTCCGGATCGCATCTTCAGATGCATCGGCTGATCACCCTGTCCCCGAGGGCCAGGGTGTCTCTGTTGTGGTGGCTGCAGAGTGCTCATCTTCTAGAGGGCCGCAGATTCGGCATACAGGACTGGGTCCTGGAGACCACGGATGCAAGCCTCCGAGGTTGGGGGGCAGTCACGCAGGGAAGAAACTTCCAAGGACAATGGTCGAGTCAGGAGGCTTCCCTACACATAAATATTCTGGAACTAAGGGCCATTTACAATGCCCTAAGTCAGGCAAGACCCCTGCTTCAAAACCAGCCGGTGCTGATTCAGTCAGACAACATCACGGCGGTCGCCCATGTAAACCGACAGGGCGGCACAAGAAGCAGGATGGCGATGGCAGAAGCCACAAGGATTCTCCGATGGGCGGAAAACCACGTGATAGCACTGTCTGCAGTGTTCATTCCGGGAGTGGACAACGGGGAAGCAGACTTCCTCAGCTGGCACGACCTCCACCCGGGAGAATGGGGACTTCATCCAGAAGTCTTCCAACTGATTGTAAACCGTTGGGAACGGCCACAGGTGGACATGATGGCGTCCCGCCTAAACAAAAAGTTAAAAAGATATTGCGCCAGGTCAAGGGACCCTCAGGCGATAGCTGTGGACGCTCTAGTGACACCGTGGGTGTACCAGTCGGTTTATGTGTTCCCTCCTCTTCCTCTCATACCAAAGGTGCTGAGGATAATAAGAAAAAGAGGAGTAAGAACTATACTCATCGTTCTGGATTGGCCAAGAAGGACTTGTTACCCGGAACTACAAGAAATGATATCAGAGGACCCTTGGCCTCTGCCTCTCAGACTGGACCTGCTACAGCAGGGGCCCTGTCTGTTCCAAGACTTACCGCGGCTGCGTTTTTGACGGCATGGCGGTTAAACGCCGGATCCTGATGGAAAAGGGCATTCCGGTTGAAGTCATTCCTACGCTGATTAAGGCTAGGAAAGAGGTGACAGCAAAGCATTATCACCGCATATGGCGAAAATATGTTGCTTGGTGTGAGGCTATAAAGGCCCCCACAGAAGAATTTCAGCTGGGTCGATTTCTGCACTTCCTAGAGTCAGGAGTGACTATGGGCCTAAAATTGGGATCCATTAAAGTCCAGATTTCGGCCCTGTCTATTTTCTTTCAAAAAGAACTGGCTTCACTGCCTGAAGTTCAGACGTTTGTTAAGGGAGTGTTGCATATTCAGCCCCCTTTTGTGCCCCCAGTGGCACCTTGGGATCTCAACGTGGTGTTGGATTTCCTAAAATCACATTGGTTTGAGCCACTTCAGACCGTGGAATTAAAATATCTCACGTGGAAAGTGGTCATGCTTTTGGCCTTGGCTTCGGCTAGGCGGGTATCAGAATTGGATGCTTTGTCCTGTAAAAGCCCCTATCTGATCTTCTATATGGACAGAGCAGAATTGAGGACACGTCCCCAATTTCTCCCTAAGGTGGTATCAGCGTTTCACTTGAACCAACCTATTGTGGTGCCTGCGGCTACTCAGGACTTGGAGGCTTCCAAGTTGCTGGACGTAGTCCGGGCCCTGAAAATCTATGTTTCCAGGATGGCTAGAGTCAGAAAGACTGACTCGCTGTTTATCCTGCATGCACCCAACAAGTTGGGTGCTCCAGCTTCTAAGCAGACTATTGCTCGCTGGATCTGCTCCACGATTCAACTTGCACATTCTGCGGCTGGACTGCCGCATCCTAAATCAGTCAAAGCCCATTCCACGAGGAAGGTGGGCTCTTCTTGGGCGGCTGCCCGAGGGGTCTCGGCTTTACAACTTTGCCGAGCTGCTACCTGGTCGGGATCAAACACGTTTGCAAAATTCTACAAGTTTGATACCCTGGCTGAGGAGGACCTTGAGTTTGCTCATTCGGTGCTGCAGAGTCATCCGCACTCTCCCGCCCGTTTGGGAGCTTTGGTATAATCCCCATGGTCCTTACGGAGTTCCCAGCATCCACTAGGACGTCAGAGAAAATAAGAATTTACTCACCAGTAATTCTATTTCTCGTAGTCCGTAGTGGATGCTGGGCGCCCATCCCAAGTGCGGATTGTGTGCAATACTTGTATATAGTTATTGCCTAACTAAAGGGTTATTGTTATGAGCCATCTGTTCGTGAGGCTCAGTTGTTATTCATACTGTTAACTGGGTATAGTATCACGAGTTGTACGGTGTGATTGGTGTGGCTGGTATGAGTCTTACCCGGGATTCCAAATCCTTTCCTTATTGTGTCAGCTCTTCCGGGCACAGTTTCCCTAACTGAGGTCTGGAGGAGGGGCATAGAGGGAGGAGCCAGTGCACACCAGTAGTCCTAATTCTTTCTTAGAGTGCCCAGTCTCCTGTGGAGCCCGTCTATTCCCCATGGTCCTTACGGAGTTCCCAGCATCCACTACGGACTACGAGAAATAGAATTACCGGTGAGTAAATTCTTATTTTTTTTCTGTAGTCCCCACACAAATACATATCGTAGGTTTTTTTTGTTTAGATTTTACCAGAAGACCTATCGTTTTCAGAAATAGTATTATTTTGCTTAGAATTCATTACACTGCAAAGACAAACAAACAAAAATGGGCAAGAAAGGATTTTGATTTATTTAATTAACATTGGAAGTAAGCTTACGGCAGATGAGTGTATTTTTTATCAACCACCAAGAAATTATTCATGATTCTTCCATCAGTATTAATTCATCTTTGCGAAATAGCTGAATTCTAGAACAAATATTCCTTAATAAAATTTATACTTGAAAATGATGATGCTTTTATTATTTTTTAGGCCAGTTCTCACAGTGCTTAGGATGTGCAGCACAACAAGGCCAGTCTTTCTGAAAACTATACCTACTGCAACAAATGATGGCAATTTGACCCAGAATGTGGTAGATGTGGGCACTAGAACTTCATAATTTAAAGAAAACAAGGTTTTTGTAGAGATCTCCAGATAATAACTAATAAAAGAGCACATTATTTAACAGAGGGGACTCCCCTCTTTTAACTGAAGGTGCCCTAAAGTGCACAGGTGCCAGTATGGGAAAGATAGAGTGGCCTACTTCACCTCTGAAAAACATCATGCTTTCCACCATGCAGGGTGAAATTGTGCCTGATTCAGACTCAGACGCAAGTGCCCGATGTTTTACCTGTATGCATGCATCCAAGGCGCACTGCACATGCATCCGTATTATCATCACTGGGGGAAGCAGATTGGAACTGCATTCTTGGGCAGTAACAGGATTGAGGGGTGTGTGACTTGAGTTGGCTGACATGTTGGGGGCGTGCTAGTGTCAGGGAATGCATTGCAAGATATAGTTCCTCTGGCCCCAGTGTCCAAACTCTGTCAGACATTCTGAACTACCAAAGGGTTGCACAGAAATCTGATGGTATGGCTGATTTCTGCTGAATGGTGCACCTTTATGCACACCTCTGTGTATTAGAGCTGCAGTCGGTGGGCATTTCAATATAGAGACTATTGGCTGCAGCATTAGCATCATTTTGAAGTAGTAGATATGGAAAGAGTTGCAGCCTCTACTGCACAGGTTCTCAAACTCGTTCCTCAGGACCCCACACGGTCTGTGTTTTGCAGGTCACCTGTAGATTTTCAAATGTGACAGTTGGTGATACACAGTGCAGCTGCTGGGTGACATGGAAAACATGAACCGTGTGGGGTCCTGAGGACCGAGTTTGAGAACCACTGCTCTACTGCTTAGCATCCACCTCTGAATCAGGCCCATTGTCTCTTTGAAATGTGTGGCACTGCAATATTGGCAGTAACCATAAGGAAATCTTCTGCAATCCTGGGAATTCTTTATTTTTCTATAGGGAGTTATTTTTCTATAGGGAGTTATTGTCTGGAGATCAGTAGCGGACCTACATTTTTGGGCCCTAAAGCTTGAACTGTTATGGGGGCCCCTTCACATCCAGGAACAATAGAGCAACATCCAACACGGTCTAAAGGGTCTTGCTGCTCTTGCAAGGAAAGCACACACAGCTCTGCACCAGCAAATTACCTTATTATACGCCTTCTTGTCCCAGGCTCCTATTCACCTTTCATTTTTACCAGCCTCCATTCTAGAACGGGTCTCTCAGGCTCCATCATTCCTGGAAATGTCACAAAATGAAGTTCTGCAGGCTGTCAGAAATTGTAGTTTAAAATGGATACACTTGTCACACTACATACAGAGCGCAAATCACAGAGCTATACTCCCAACAGCTCCTGCCGCAACGCACATCCAACTGATGCGCATCCAAGCTGTAATAAGCTGTGGTGGTTATGGTGTTATTGGTGATGACCTATAACCATACACTACTGTACATAAAAACCAAGAGGTATAAAAAAGATTTTTGGTATTAAAAGTCACAAGTAAGATGAGTGAAAATGTTGTTATTAAAATAACAATAGCATACAGTTAAAACAGTCCATCGATTTTGCTGAAAAATTCACTCATTAAAAAAAAAAGTGCTTCTGGGACACTCTCAGATTTGGGCCCTGAAGCTTAAGCTTCATTAGTTTCACAGTAGATCCGCCCCTACTGGAGATCACACAACACTCCTCTCTATAATACAGTATAGTAGGTGCTAAAATATGAGGGATACTTTCAGTCGCCCTCCACTCCATTTCCAGTACTTAAGATTTTTGTCTCTGTAGTGTAGAACAGGCCCTGTCCCCTCTGCCGCTACCCTCCAGTATTAATTATATGTGGGGAGTATTGGTAATTTCGCTTTTTTTCCACAGAATTTTTTATATACCCTACATGCTGAGGGTTGGGGCTGGGAGACCGCCGCCGGGGATCCTGGCGGTCAGCATACTGACCTCGGCATCTGCTGCCGATGGTGGTGGTGGTGGGGGGGGGACTGAGCGCTTGTCACTCTGTGGGCTTGGTGGCTTGCTGTGCTCACCACAGGTTATATTCCCACTTAGACTGTCGGGCTGGTAAGCAGACGGGATCCCGGCATCGGCATGGTGACAGCCGGGATCCTGAGCGCCGGTTACATGACTGGATCCCCATGCTGAGGGTGAGTTATACCTTAGCACACAATTGATACTTAGTAAGAAAAGATGTAGTATTTAGTAAAACTAATATATTAACGCTATGTCTAACCTATCTACCTGTGAGCTGGAAACTTCTGCTGATTTGCAATTTATTTAAAATATAGTGGTTTGAGCTATAACTTCACACTTCCTTTCCTATTTTCATGAGGAAACCTGAGTGGATTTGCAATTAACAAATTTTGCAATTAGTGAAATAAACAGCAGAATTTGCATTTTTAGCAAAAAACATACATCATTGAGCATAATAATATATAAGAGAATTAAAGAGAACTAAAAACAGTATGTCCGCTATGCCCTTTATAACTCTTCCACATATGAGGTGCTGGTGAAGGGGGAGTTTGAATGACAGATTTGAAGACTTGCTGAAACTTTAAGTATTACATTAATATTGTATTATTCTTTTAATTGTTTTACAAATAAAGTGGATTATTTAAAACTAGGAAAGTGTTTATTTTTCAAAATAATACAATTAAAATATATTTGAAAAATCAGTAGTAAACAGCAGGGAGAAAAAATACAAAAGGGACACCCTGATCCTTTAGGGAATACTTATTGACTTTACTGATATGTCTCTCTAGTAATATCTTCTCTATAAACAAATGCAGTCCACTTGCACTTGACATTGCACCTAGGACATATGTTGTTTTACTAAATGTTAATGAATTCATGATTACATTATTTAGCACCAATTAACATTAATAGGAATAAAGAAAGTGATGCAGGACAGATATGCTATCGACGACATTAAGACACCAGACTCTGATGTTCTTACACACGAAATCATACAAAAAGCTTTCTTTATTAAATATACATTATTTACAGATCCATATGTATGTACAACATTAAGAATAGAAAATAAAGAGAAATCATTTTGTGTCAGAAGTTTTTTTTAATATGGTTTAAAAATCTATTTTGCACTTTGTGTTGTCTTATCAAGAAACCCCCTTTGGAAAACATATACAGCAACTAAAGAAATACAGAAATTTTTAACATGAACAAAGTTAATTGCATTAAACAATTATAAAGCTGTGAGAATTTCTTATCTATTTTACTTTTTTTTTTGCTAAACATGTCTGGAATTGCTAACATGGAATATTCAGGGGGCGATGCAATTCATCACAAGGTCCGGGAAGAGCCTTGCGTGATGACATTCCATGGGATATTAGTTGGAAGAAATATTGCCTTTTTTTTGCTTGCATCTCACACTGGTGCAAGTAAAAATAAGTAATATTTTACTTACCTTAATACCCGGAAACGAGCACTGTCGCACCTCATGTGAGGCTTCAACCAGAATTGGAATGGCTCTCCAATGCAAAAGTTACATGATTGGGTTAGAGTGGTGGATACTGTTGGTGGTAATGGTTGTCTCTGTTGCCATGCTAATTAACTACTTAATGCTCCATTTAGAAAAGTAGTTATGACCTCCATTCAGTATTTATCAAACAGCGATAAACTGTACGGCTTAGGCCATCAACACTGCCACGTTGTGTGGATGTTCGTAAAATATATGTGCATTTAGTCATTAGCCCAGCAGCTGTAGGCAGCCAGAAACTTAGCGGAGGGCACAGACAAGGAGGTGGTCATTTTTGGACCTCACTAGACAGGTCAGTTATGTTAAATACTGGCAACAAATTAATGAGTTGGTATCACTGGGTCAAAACAAATGATGCCACTGACAGTTAGTATTGGTGTTAAATGAAATAAATAAGTTACAGTACCAGGTATGCCTAAGCATTTCAGTCATTTCAATGTTTTGTTTAGTTGTCAAATACAAAACACCATATTACTGATATCTTGAAGAAGACACTATGTTTTTCCAATACTATAACTGATTGTATTGTGATTCCATTATATCCAAATTTATAAAAAAAAAGAGCACCAATGAATACATTGCTAAGCTCTCTGCATAAATCTGAATTTACCCATACTTACAAGTCCGAAATTTTCTTTACTTATTCTTTAATGAGATTGATTAAATTATTAATATATAGCTGTTGGTAGGGGTTGCTATATAACCATGCAATTTCCTCTATTAATATCTGTCACATTTTTTTAAATATATATTTATTTTTTAAATGGACTTATTCAATTTCTTCTTATCCAAGCACAACATCAAAATGTAACCCTTCACTCACTGAAAACTGTAAACCATGCATCAACTCTTTTGCAGCTGTAAATTGGAGATAACTGTGGCAAAAATGGAGTAGTAGAGATTTTATTCTTATTATATGTCAGTAATTTAGAACTTGATGCAGGCAAAAAGTTTAGCTATTAATAATGAATAGTTATAAAAAAAAAATCAGGATGTATTATTTAGGGAATAGATAAGCAAAAATTTCTCCAAACATATACAGTACCTCGATCTGAACAGTATTTAGTCTTGGAAATGTTGTCTGTTTCAATGGGTGGAATTTAGCCTTATGTGTTCCGAGGCGTACCCTTATTACACAATATAGCAGAATGAAATTTACCATTGCTGTCCCAGATCTAGTCATAGTAATTCAGTAAATTTACAAATAGTACAATGCTGAATTGGAACTAGACAATAAAGGAGCTGTTACAGCTTAATGACTCTAGCATATACAGTATTATCATAATGTTTCAAATACTAACTATTGGCCTACTGTGCCAGCTTGGGAAAACGGTTGCTCCGTTTGTATGTTATGCTACGTATGGAGTATTATTTCAATTTTGTGCATGTTATTTTTTTTTTTTTCTAGGTAAGCTTCATATTGAGCCTTTTACAATGCTTGCATCTTTAATTGTTTTTGATTCTAAGAAATTAGAACTCTGTCAGGTATGTTATTCTCTTGCACATAAAGTGCCACAGATTCACCTGCTTCTGAAGAGTACAATATAGTGGAGACACCTATGAGCAAAATGATGCATCCTCCATTAAATGTTCTCAATCATTAAGCTTAATCTACTTCCATTGTTTGTTTTGTTCTCCATCACATCAGTTCAGTTCCCATTGTTGATAAAGCAGGCTGTTGCTAGACAGTTAAAAGATAGACAGTCATTAGGTTGACACCATATGGTCGACAGTGAAAGGACTGACAGGGTCAAAAGTCCGTCCGGGTCAACAGGGCCAAAAGGTTGACAGTCCAAATAGTTGACAGGGGGAAAAGTCCGACAGTCTAATGGTCGACAGGGTCAACACATGTTTTTAGGGTTTTTTCACGCTTTTACAACTTTTTTTTTCCATTTACTATCTATGTTACAAACTATTACCTTTAGTAACCTTGTGGCAAGCTAAACAAGAGAATGAATTTCAACAAATTTTGGGGAAAAATGATTTAAAACACAAAATACTATTTTTTTGTGTAAACCTTTTGACCCTGTTGGACTTTTGACCATGTGAGACTTTTGACTGTCGACCTTTTGACCCTGTTGGACTTTTGACCCTGTCAGACTGTCGACCATATGGTGTCGACCTAATAACTGTCTCTCTTTTAATTGTGTAACTTATATACTACACCCGCTTATCCTTTATTTGAACTGTCCGACTAAAAATACAAATGCAGTTACAGTAATATGCACCTCTATTAAACATCTTTCACATTGAGCCTCTGACCTGAGCTATTGCCAGTGTAACCCAGGACCTGTCTTGGTTTGAATGGGTCTACCTACATTGTGTGTCCAGAGTCTACTACCCGAGTCACGACCAGGTTCACATCTGGGACCGACCCAGGGGGTCTGCAGTGTGAAAGGCAAAGCACCTCCCGGGTTATCTGATCCAGGTCACACCAAAAGCAGTAGAGAGCCAGATCACCGGTACTTGCAGATGATGTCATCTCCAAGTGCCGGAAAAAGGGATAACTTGGTTCCAGCCTGCAGTGTGAACATGGTTTCAAGCAGCTGTGACACAACTTGTAACCGTGTTCGATAACCCAGGTTGGATGCAGGTTTTAAGTCTAAAAGGGGTATAACTAACCTGCTAGCATAAAAGACAGCCTTTTGTGAATCCACATATATAGGGCTTGATTCAGAGTTGTACACTAATGCAGCCGCATTGCTGATGTCTCAGCAACTGGGATATGTGTTGAGATGCCCACCAGCGACTTTGCAAATCCAAGCAACAGCGTACAAAGATGCAGCATCAGATGCAGTAACCCTACGGCTACTCAGAATGGCCGACAGAACTAAGATGCCAGTAAGACTGCATGGAAGGACACAGTTGCTGGCTCTGACATGTATATAATACAGCTGCAATGCAGCCACTATTCTGGATGTAGTTGTGTTACAATACCAATGCTGGGATCCCGCCCCCTAACAATCCCGATAGTTGGCATGCCGGCAAACAGGGACTATTCCCTAGAACCTGTGGCAAGCTCAGCTCCCCCCCCCCCTTTCACCGGCCATCTCAAAGCTGGGATCCCAACATCGGTATGGTGATCGGCGGTCTCCTGACCACCAGTCACACATACACAACCCCACTATATTCTCTAAATACTACCCACACTTCCGCACACAGTCCTTCAGTGTCAATCAATCTGCATCCAAATCCTCTCTGCAACCTGCATCACAGAGGCATCAGGTCACCTGCAATCTGCGAGTCAGATGCATGCACTGTAATAAAAGCATCGGCCAGCTGCGTAAATATAGGAATAGAGTACACTGTACAACTCTGTATCAGGGTCATAGCAGGGGTGTTTTAGAGAGGAGGGGACCTGCGTGCAGCTTCCGTTGCGGGCCCCCTCCTCTCTGGCAGCTAGTAGACTCTGACATAAAGCCAAAGCCTACTGCGCATGCACAGGTCTCCGGGAACATGTCGCCTGCGTTTTCTTCCCGGGGACACCTCCAGTGCACATGCGCAAATCACTCGGAAATGACCGCGGCTGCTATTTTCCAAGTGGTTTGTGCCCACACTGCAGGGCCACCGCTGCAGCACTCCGGAGGGGTAAGTATATTTTATGGGTGCAGTGTGTGCGGTGTGGGCCCCCCGGACCCAGGGGCTGTTGTTCACCGCACACACTGCACCCATTACAGAAATGCCTATGGGTCATAGATGTATGTATCATGTACATACCTGGAACTTTTTACTTGTCTAATCAATGCAGAAAACTGACACAGTATTAGGTTAAATCTATCACTCTTGGAGCAAACATCTATGAGGAAGGGGGAGAATGATTTTGGCACAATTAAAAAAAAGTAATTTTATAATGAGATTTTTATAATTTTTAGAAATTTTAATTAAGATGTAAAACCCTGATTGATTCACTTTAATCTGTGATCACTGTCAAGCCTTGGTTTACCTTAATAATGTAAATAGCTGATTCTAGAATGTGATAACCATGCCTGCACCAAGTGCCTGCCTTGTGTTATTATCTCTAAATAGCTAGAAGGATTATCAAAAAGACAATTCAGTAATTGTAGATATTATTTATAAACTTGGGGAGACTCTGATATCAAGAAGGCATGAGCATAATACATAATTATTCCAAGAAGGTTGAAAGCAGCGAATATATAATAATACATTGGGCCTCATTTAAAATTAAATGTACTGTATGTCCAACTCGAAGCTGCATAATCTGTTTAGATTTACTGTTCAGGAGCAGTAAACAAAGTTAAATTTTCAATGTTCTTACAACACTATGGGCCTGATTGAGACCTGATCATAGCCACTGCTAAATTTTGCACGGCTGCGATCAGTTACTCAGACATGCAGGGGAACGCCCAGCACAGGACTAGTCCGCCCCACATGTCTCGCCCTACCCATCCCCCCCGCTCACAAGTACAAAAGCATCGCACATCGGCGATGCTTTTGTACTTGGCGAGTAGATCCCTACCAGCGCAGCTCTTGCGTGCTGGCAGGGAGCCACCCATCAATGTCTGGGTCACAGCGGCTGCGTGTGAGATTATGCAGCCGCCACAGCCCACTCCCGCATGGTCCGGCCACGCCTGCGTTGCTCAGACCACGCCCCTGAAATGGTGGCTAAATGCAGCCGGCCCACCCCCTCCCACCCAGCGACAATCTCTGCCTGACAATCAGGCAGAAACAATCGCAGGGCTGAGATGGCCGTCGGCTGGTCTGGCATGTGCTGGCGCACTGCAGCGCCGGCGCATAAGCAGTTCAGACCTGATCGGCTAATTCAGACCTGATCGCTAGGCTACATTTTCATACAGCCTGCGATCAACTCTGAACTGCGCATGCGTATGCACCACAGTGTATGCACCGCAATGCGAAGGCATGTCGGTCCGCACCGATGGGGATCGGCGGGCAGCGACGGCATGGTGCGAGAAAAGCGATCGCACGGACGATTGCAAGGCGACTGACAGGAAGAAGCCATTTGTGGGTGGCAACTGACAATTTTAAGGAGTGTCCAGAGAAACAAAGGAGGGACCAGGCGTTTGAAGGGAGGGTTTCTGACATCAGCTCCGGCCCCGATAATCGCACTGGAAAAGTAAGTCCTGGTCTGTGCAGAGACTGCACCAACTTCTGTTTGTGCAGCTCTCCCGCACATGCGGTCGCATCCCTGCACAGCGATTTCCCCCTCCCCCTGTAGGCGGCGAGTACCTTATCGCAGGGATGCAAAAAATGCACCCTAGCGATCAGGTCTGAATTAGGCCCTTTGTCCCGTCCATGTAGTCGGCTAACTAGCTTGGTTTAATAGCTACAGTCCTATAACATAATAAAAGAAGTTGCGTCGAAGTGGCAGCGGCAGGGAAATTTGCAAGCAGACCACCCAAGAAATTGATTGTGGGGAGAACACTTATATGTGTGTGTGTGTGTGTGTGTGTGTGTGTGTGTGTGTGTGTGTGTGTGTGTATATATATAGTGTGTATGTATATATACAGTTGTGCTCATAAGTTTACATACCCTAGCAGAATTTGTGATATTCTGGCCATTTGTCAGAGAATATGAATGATAACTCACAAATTTTTCTTTCACTCATGGTTAGTGGTTGGATGAAGCCATTTATTGTCAAACAATAAAAAGAGTAAACACAGTTGTTTGACAATAAATGGCTTCATCCAACCACTAACCATGAGTGAAAGAAAAGTTTGTGAGTTATCATTCATATTCTCTGACAAATGGCCAGAATATCACAAATTCTGCTAGGGTATGTAAACTTATGAGCACAACTGTATGTATATATATATATATATATATATATATATATATATATATAAAACAAACACATCACTATAGTTGCGCCCCTGATTATAAAGGCCACTTTAGCAATATTTTAGGAGAAAAAAAGTGAGAGAATACAGTAATTAATGAAGTAGCACTGACGTGTTATTGGGATTGTTGTAGTGATGCTCTCACTATTACCATTATGCATATTTTGAGACAGACAAGTAATCCTGCAAATTATTTGCAGGCTGTTATTATGAAAACAAAAAGTGACTATGCTCCTCCAATTGCATGAGGTGTACAGAATAAAATGCTTTGCATGCTGCATACAGTATTTTGCTTTTTATATATGGCATTTTGTCTAGCTTTTACTGGCCTAATAAAAGCCTGTTTTTAGACTGTGAACTCTGTCACAAGCAGGACTCTCCCTACACATTGTTTACATATCTGCAATTATTTTTTCTATTGTTTATATGTCCCTGTTTTCTGTATATATTGTTTTCTCAAATTGCTATGCTTTTCATGTTGCGATATTAGGAAGCAACATACATTAGGAATAGCCAGAGGGAGTACTGTATTGGGAATGGCATGGTAGATAATCAATCAATGGATGCCCTGGTTACACAGTGACAAATCAGAGAATGCAATGGGTTCATAGTGGCCAATCAGAGGACATGAAAGGTAATTTAAACCTAGAAGCTTCCTGGGTCCCTGTGGTTTACTGTGGCTTCCCCCTGACTATGTTTCTGCTTGATTACCTGTGAACTGACTCACTCTGGCTTATTCAAGCAAACTGCACGTCTCCCTGTATTGTGCTCCGGATTCCTTCCACCCTGTCAACTAGACTCTTTCTATGATACCAAGATCTATGACACAAGCTCCGTAACTGGTAAATAGTTTCACTCTTAGAAATGACAAAAGTATCTAGTAATATAATTAACTTTTGAGACCAATGCATACAAATCATAAACTGTGGTCTGTTTTGTCTGTAGCGTAGATCATCTTATTTTTATATCCATATTAACTACAGCACAAAATAGCAACTCTGTTATATGCGTTATATATTGTTAGAATGTTGGCATATGGAAGTAAGCGCCATGGCTACACCTGATATCAAAATTGCATCTATAGAAAAATAAAAGGTGATGTGTTTACCTTCCAAGCCATATTGTGCTTTTAAACAACTAAAGAGATTGGAAAATATAACCAAATTCCCATTTAGAGCTTCCCTTGCTTTAGTTAATTCCTCTCATGCCATGATGATGTATCCCTATATACTTGATCACAAATTACAATCCTGAGTATTAGTAACCCTTGAAGTGACAGGAAAGGTAAAAAAAAAAAAGATCAGCAACAGCTCAACACACTTGATAGCATTCTGAATTGGCAAAAAATGATAACATTCTGCAAAGGAAACTATACTTAGATGAAAATGGTTTGGCAAAAAATGAACTGCTGCATATGCTTAGACAAACCCCAGATTAACAAAACATGCAACTAGTGATGTTTATGTGTAAAACAGTTATGGATGGCCATTGAATGTTTAATCATCGATGGTCCCCATAATGGGGCTATCGGTGCTTTATATCATTGACAAACCATCTACTGGAGAACCAGCAATGGCATGCACCATTGATGAGCATCTTTAAGGCCAAATGAGGAAGGTGAGCATAGGCTGATCCCAGTAATAAAAAGACAGAGCTAAGTGAGGCTTAGCGCTCTGTCCCCTGCATCTTGGCACAAAGATATAAAACATAGCTACTTTCCACCATTGATGGTGGAGAACAATCAATCGTCCGTCATCGATGGCAAATTAATAAACCTTCAGTGGCAAACTATTGATGGTTGATGACCATCCCCAGAAACATGGACGTTGTGATATGTTAAATTCTCAGCCATGCGAGCTTTGAAAGATGATATTGGTCCGTTTTGAGCAAGAAACACTACACCAGCTAAGTTATTTTACATAAAAGAGATTGATCAAACCTTCTAAAGAGGATTTGTTGTCAATAACAACCAATCCAATTATAGCTAGAATTTTATAGAATGTATTATATAAATGATACCTAGAATCTGACAGGTCACTACGCGCAACACTTCTAAAAATGTTTGAGGTGAACAATATTTGTGCTTTGTAGGTTCACAATCCTACAAACGATCAAGCTTTCTTTGTAATAGGGTGTAATTAGCACAAATACACTATACCTATACCAACACATTAGGTATTTTAATCTAGTGCAAATTAGCCTAAAAAATATGAATGTTAGCAGGGGCAGTTTAAGAGATGAGATGGCCTGTGTGTAGGCTCAGTGTGGGCATCCGCCTCTCTGGCAGCGCACTGAGCGCAGTAGACTCTGGCAGTTTACTGCACATGTGCAGGTCTCCGGGAACATGGCGCCCGAATCTTGTTCACATGTACTTCTTAACTGCGTATGCGCAAATCACTGGGAAAATGCTTGCCTCACCATTTTCTCAGTAGTACCTGATGTTGGCCCTCATTCCGAGTTGATCGGTCGCAAGGCGAATTTAGCAGAGTTACACACGCTTAGTCTACGCCTACTGGGAGTGTATCTTAGCATCTTAAAAGTGCGAACGAAGTTTACGCAATATTGCGAACAAAAAAAACTTAGCAGTTTTAGAGTAGCTCCAGACTTACTCTGCCTGTGCGATCAGTTCAGTGCTTGTCGTTCCTGGTTTGACGTCACAAACACTCCCAGCGTTCGCCCAGACACTCCCCCGTTTCTCCGGCCACTCCTGCGTTTTTTCCGGAAACGGTAGCGTTTTCAGCCACACGCCCATAAAACGCCGTGTTTCCGCCCAGTAACACCCATTTCCTGTCAATCACACTACGTTCGCCGGTGCGAACAAAAAGCCGTGAGTAAAAATCTTTTCTTCATAGCAGAATTACTTAGCGCAGTCGCAGTGCGAACATTGCGCATGCGCTCTAAGCTGATTTTCACTGCGATGCGAAAAAAAAGAACGAGCGAACGACTCGGAATGAGGGCCGTTGTACAGTGCCGAGAGGTAGGTATACTTATATGGGTACAGGGTGTGTGGTGCGAGCTCCCTGGACTCAGGAACCCGTGTGCAACTCACACCCTGCACCTATTATAGATATACCAATGAATGTCAGGTTGTCAAAGGTTACAGTCATTTGTAGCACTGCATCATGTAATAAATATAGGCCCTCATTCCGAGTCGTTCGCTCGTTCTTTTTTTTCGCATCGCAGTGAAAATCAGCTTAGAGCGCATGCGCAATGTTCGCACTGCGACTGCGCTAAGTAATTCTGCTATGAAGAAAGGATTTTTACTCACGGCTTTTTGTTCGCACCGGCGAACGTAGTGTGATTGACAGGAAATGGGTGTTACTGGGCGGAAACACGGCGTTTTATGGGCGTGTGGCTGAAAACGCTACCGTTTCCGGAAAAAACGCAGGAGTGGCCGGAGAAACGGGGGAGTGTCTGGGCGAACGCTGGGAGTGTTTGTGACGTCAAACCAGGAACGACAAGCACTGAACTGATCGCACAGGCAGATTAAGTCTGGAGCTACTCTAAAACTGCTAAGTTTTTTTTGTTCGCAATATTGCGTAAACTTCGTTCGCACTTTTAAGATGCTAAGATACACTCCCAGTAGGCGTAGACTAAGCGTGTGTAACTCTGCTAAATTCGCCTTGCGACCGATCAACTCGGAATGAGGGCCATAGTACGGGATTTAAACATTATGTTACATATATAAGGATTTATAGTCATATTTTGTATTACAGATGTGGCTTTAATTATCTATCTTTTACACTATGTTCTGAGAATGTATCATAATTCCTCTGTTCTTCTAGACAACCCTGTCAATGACGAGGCTTAAAGTGAACATGTCAACTTATCATAAATTCACACTAGTGGGTTTAAAATGTCAAGGAAGGATTTGTCTAGAGTATTTTAAAAATACAGACTTTCTGCTTGAAGCTATTTTGGCAAGGACAATTTAACTTTCTTAACTAATGTATTCTTCTCATTTGCATGAAGTGCCAGCGGCATAGAAGACAGAGAAGACCGGTAACAAAGTGAGAAAAGGAAATTCTTAAAATAAATTGGTGGCATCCTAGAAAAAAAAATGTTAATTAAGGACAAAAGTTCACTTATATAGGGCAGGACTTTCTAGTATTATCTGTTAATAATATCACTATTCTTATAAGCTGTCATAACCTTAAACCAGAAGCTCTCCAGATGACGGGAAATGACAAGTCTCCGCTTGCCAGGCCAGCCAAAGGCCACGACAGCTAGAGAGAAACAGGCAGCCTCAATATTATGGAATGCAATAAGTACTATATTGAGAAGATCTAAATGGAGAAACAATTTCTACGTATATTGAAATGAAATATACTGCAATAACAGTTCATCCTCATAGTTAAAATTTTCATTTTGGGACACATAATATATGTATAAATATACACAGTTAATCTAACATACATATATAGATATATTTATTGGTGCAATGCTGAATGTAATTATTTTTTTAAATAATATTTTTCATCAAAAATAGGCTAACTTCCCATTATATAAATCTATCATATATCTTCTCTAGTTCTGCATCAGTCATTTAAAACAAAGCATATCTGAAAAATCGTATTCCTACATTGTAATTATGTCAAATGGAAGCTGAATGTCCACAGTGTCTCGACTAATCATATTGCAGTCATGTACTATGGGGATGCGGTCAATTTACAGACAATCAAAATCCCGACAGTCAAAATACCAACAGCAATTGACCGACGGTCAAATTCCCGACATGGTCAAAATACCAACATTTAAAATACAGACAAGATCAAAATACCAACATTTATAATGTTGACGCTTTAAAAAGTTGACATGAGTTTTTCATGATTTTTTCATTGAAACCAACTTGTTCATACTTTACCATTCCAGTGGACCTGGAGGGGGAATATAATAGTGTGCCAAGCGCAGCGAGGCACCGTGCTCGATGCATGGCGACATGGTGTCCATGTCGATCTATGTCGACATACACACCAAAAAACAATGAAAAACTTGTGTCTGCTTTTTAACCTGTCGATATTCTAAATGTCTGTATTTTGTCCATGTCAGGATTTTGACCTTGTCGGGATTTTGACCGTCGGTCAATTGCTTTCGGGATTTTGACCGTCGGGATTTTGATTGGATCGCAAATTAGAGAATGTGCAAATCGAGTGATTATCGAATGACTGCTATGTGTAGAATTTGCATTATGTATGAACGTGGGGTAATAGCAACAGGAAATGTGTAAAGATCTAAATGCATTGTAGCCACTGTTTAACTGACAGGAAGCCTGCGTTTCTGTGCGGAAACTTGCTGTTTTCTGTGTGTGTGTCAGAAAAAACGCAGGCGTGCCTGAGCATTTTTAGGGAGGGCCTCTGTTGTCAGTACAGACCACTTCCAGCCCGTCTCAGTCACAGATTAGTGGCAGCCTCAGACCTACTAACATTTGCTCAGATGGTAAAGATTCATCGATGTTCCGTGATATGTTTATGCTTCTGTGAGTGGACAGCCATCTGCAATGCATCCGCAAAAATTTACAGGGGGGGGGGGGCAGCATTTTTTTCTTTCTGTCAGGGCGGTGCCTTTCTACTCGCAGACAACTGCAATTTCTCAGATTAACGATCAATGCTAAATTAGACACTATGTATGGAAAATATACTCTACAGCCAAAGAAAAATGGCCAGCGTGGCAACCATTTCATGCCAAGATCTATCGGCAAATGTGTTAGTAACAAACTTTGTTTGATATATTACCCAGTAAAAAGAGTGTAGAAGTGGATCAGTGGAGAAGTTGCCCATATCACCCAATCAGCTTTGAGGAACCATTTAGCAAATACACTCCATAAAATGATAGGTAGATGTTGATTGGTTGCCATGGGTAACTTCTCCACTGGTCCACTTCTCCACTCTTTTCACTGTTTGATACATCAGCCTATACCAGTCACTAATCATATTCCTTTTCTGGATGGTCCGATTGTATTATTTAGTGGTAGAAGAGATACGTCAATTGTTAATATGTTAGTGTTAACATATTAATATGTTTATACATAATATTGTCTCAATGTCTTATATGATTTTTCTGTGTTTTTTATTACATTTCTATTAATTATTATTTATATATCTTGCATTAACTCTATCATATTTATTATAATGTGTATAATATGCTGATATATACGCTAATTCTTTGATGCCCATGTGTCTTTTTTGCTATTTATTATTTTATTGGTCATGTTCCATTTTCTTAAATTACCAATAAGAATTACATAACATAAAAAATATACATATTTATTGATGTTCTTAAAATAATAGTTTTCGTTAGTTTCTTATGCTCCAGGCAGGTCCTTAGGTTGTCACATTACAGCAATGCATCTGGCAATATTATTCTGTAGCCATGAAAACAGCTAATTAGTTTTTATTTATAGTTGAAATGTCACATTTCCAGAAGTAACCTTTAATGGATTAAGAATCAAGTTAAGTGGAGAAAACTGACACCGTCATTAATGTCTGTTGCTGCTGCTGCTGCATAAATAAGCCTAACAAGTAGATGATAGGCAAGGTGGACTATGAAGTAACTAAAGGCCCATATAGACGGGCCGATGTGGGAGAGATGTGTGCTGAGCGAACCCCTCAGCACACATCTCTCCCGCCGCCCAGCACAGCGCGATCTGTACTGAGCGTGCGGGGGGAGACGGGGGGGGCGCTCACTTCACCCAGCAGGGTGAAGTGATCGACCCGCTAGATTGGCCTGCATGCATCGCTATCGCTGTAGGGGGTACACATGGAGCGATAATGTATGAATTCTAAGCAATCTAGTCAGATCGCTTAGAATATCGCTCCGTAAGTACCCCCCTTTAGAGGTCTATTTACTAAGCTCCTAACTTCCATGTCACAGGCTGTGTTTGAAAAATGATAGTTAGGAGCTGGTTGGCTGGTACTTTATCTCCGTCCACTTTATCTCCCTCCACTTTATCTCCATCTAAGACTTACTAAATAGACCCCTAAATGAAGACAAACAGGTTTCTATTCAGGTTTTTTGTTTGGTGTACTCAAGTGTATGTTTAAACCATCTGCAGTTGGATGGGTGACCAGCAATGTGCCTCACGCTCAGGGAAAGTCTAGAAGGACATTTTATTTCATGTTTTAAATAGTCTATATGCATTTTACTTCACACCTTCAGGAGTATAAAGATTTAGGCATTCATCATCTTCAACAATGCACCTGACATATTATACAGGTATTTTTGAGCAACTCTTTTTTTCTCTCTTTTAGGATTCAATTTACAGCAAGTGGAGAAGAATTTAAAAATTGTTTCATATGTGGTACACAAAAAAAATGTCCATCTAGATACACCAATGTCATTGTAGTGCTGTTCTTCTCCAATCCTTGTGCCGGTCACTGCAAGGAGGAATATAAGCACTATGAGCTGTGGTGTCTGTATTTGCAGTGCAGTGAGTCGCAACATAACGTACATCACTGCCCCAAGTTGGATTTGAGAAATCAATTTTTACCATGAAAAACTATGAGCTATACCCCACCCTGCCAAAGGTGCAATGAATGGGTACTTTGATGGGAGGAGTAGAAGGTAAAGGATGGTTAGTGCTTCATAAGTGCTTGAAATGCAACAGGGGTTTTACAAAACCCCATCATGAAATGACCCTGACCTTATCATGGAAGAGCCAGGGTTCCTTTTCCAGTCTGTCCAAAGTTACTGTAGCTGCAACATTACTATGTATGGTAACAAGTTATACAGTAAGGACTCACTAACTTATTCTCCCTGCTGCACTCCCTCCTGTGAACAATGTTAGTTATCATGGAAAGATCTGCCCTAGGAGTGCATTGCTAACCACCTAAACAGGAAGTGATGCTTCCACTATATAATTTTATCTAATGCAAGCTCTCCTATTTTCCAACAAAGGTGAAAAAGGTTGAATATAAAAACAGACCCTTTTTCCATAATGACCAGGCTGCCTAAAATTAAGGTCAATGATGTCTGCCCCACTGCCAACTCCTTTTCTTTATCCCTTTAATTTTTCTGTATGCCTTCCCCTGATGTAAAATCTAATTTTTCTAAATTAGAACTAATAATAACATAAAAATAAAACCAACTGAGGACAATATTTGGGATATCAAACATATTATTAACTATAAAATCTAGTTTGGCCTAAACACCTTACACTTGCTAAATATTGTATATGTACTTGGTTTAGCAGTGAAAAAAAGCATCTCTAAATATGCAATATACCTGTAATGGCTTTTCGTTCCATTGCTATTTACAGATGAAAACATCATCTGAAAAAAATTCACTTAGTGCCATAAAAATGAATAATCTATCATGGATATAATTTCATCTTATTGAAGTCATTCTCACAAGCCAAACAGCAACAGAATTTATAAAGGGTCTGACACGTTGTTGAATCCCAAGTTGTTGTGGGTTGTAAAAGCAGTTAAAGACTTGATCACTGTGTGGCACTCATTTACAAAAATGATAGAAATAAGACCATGAAAACTGCTTCTGAAACCATGCGTGTGGGTGGATCCAATTCTGTCCAAGACGGAGGGTAGGCTGCTTAAACTGCAGAAATAGCTGGCAATCCTTTGACAAGAAGGAGGCAATGAGATGTTTGCCAGCACGTCAGTGCTTGGTTATTTCTTTCCAGAGGAAATTGCTGTAAAGAATAAGCTAAAAAGAGAGAGGAAAAGAAGAATGGTATAGAAATAAAGTCTTTCAAATAAAATATTCCTTTTTACACTCGCTAACTGTGTTCTGTAAATCCATTTCATTCCTGAAGGAATAGGCCGTGTTTACTGGATACTCTTTTTCCTTGGACTGGTTTTTCCCATGTGTCTTTTTGTGTCGGTAAAGAATTTTTGTCATTATTGCAACAATGCAAAAAATAATAAATATCGTTACCGCTATAACACCTATAGAGAAAGCAGAAAACAACACATAAGTATCTACCACTTCAACTATGCAATCAGCATTTAATTCAATTTAATCTAGGAGCAAATGAAGGGCTGGAGAGTGTGCAAATGCAATTACTTCTAGAGTGCTTTGAAGACAAGTAACAGTCAAGAAAGTCAATTTTTGGTCATCAAATATTTCATATTTGTCTCCAGAACATGTTAAAAATGAAACACTTTAAGAAAAAGTATTTAAAAACTTGAGATAAGATATCAGACCATAGATGAAAGAAGAATTGGTAAATCCACTTTGCTTTGACCTATGTCTATAGTTCACATTTTTTTATGTGAGGGTCTACATTATTTCGTTCTGTCCCTTTTGTGAAGGATAACAGAGGGATAACAAATGGGGTAGTAACAGTTGAGTTTTTAAAGACAAAAACAAAGTGGAATCATACAAACACACACACACACATAAATCAAAGGATAACAAAAAAAGCAAAAACAAAAAAACAGAAAAGCAACAAACCAGACAGGTGCTTGCTCTTGTTTAATTTATATAATTAGAAGACATATTTATTTAACTGGAGGCCATTTTCCAAATAGAACATACATCAAATGAGTATTTTCTAAAATCTCTCCATGTAATAATTTCACATTTAAAACCCAAAGAAACTTGCTTGAGGACTTGTAGGTCTATAAAGGTCTATGTTCTACCATTAAGCGCCAGTTAAATATTGACTAAACTGTCAGGGTGTCAGAGCAGCTATGACATCCTCTGCTGAATATTAATGTGTATATACATTTTCAACTGATTTCGGATGGAACCTGAACCAGGTGAAGGACTTGGCACTTTCATCACTGCTGACGAGTGCAGGAATTAATAAACTATGTGCAGTTATGGCCTCCTCACTACAGCTGATATCAGAAGAGTGTAAGGTTACGACTCAACAGCACCACATTGATAGATAGCTTGTCTGGCTCAGGCTACAGGGAAAGATAAGCTGTTCTGAAAATGTCTAGCCTAGAACAAAGGCAATTAAAGAGATATATAACAGTTTCAGGTTTTAAAATGGATCAAACAGAATGGGCAGCTCAGATCTGACATTAATGAAACAAACAGATGCAATCTTACTCTTTTCTGATATTTTCACAGCAAATAAAAAGTTACATCTACAGGACTATTTATTGTGAAGTCAGAATTCATATAACTTTAGGCTTTCTGTTTAAACTGACGTGTAAAGCTTAGTATATCTTTTCATAGACTTGTTTCAATTTAAGAGAGCAGAACATTAAAAACATTAAGCATTAGTTTGGAAAACTTTGTATAAGAAGACAGGTTTGGTAAGACGTCTGGGTACCTATCTTAGATATATAACGAATTTGAATTTCTGAGGCTTCAAAATTAGATGTTTTGATTTACAAGTGTTAATCCTATTTGCAATCACTAGACTTTGAACTCTGACACTTGTCTTATTATAACCATAAGAACAAATATAATATTGTTTTTGTAAAGTAATTGATCAAATAAGAGGTCACCTCCAATGACAACGGGACCACTTCTCATTTCATTTGTCAAAGGCTCCCGGTCATCCGTCTTCTCGAAGGGATCTGGAAAACAAAAATTATCAAAAATTCAGGGCCAACTTTTTGTATGGGCTTAATGGGCCGTTTCCCAAGTGCACCACAATCCTAGGGGCCCGAGCCTTTTCAACTGGTAACCACCCCTCCCCATAACTTGCAGTCATGTCCAGTAACACCCAAATGCCCACCCTACCCCCTCCTGAAAGAAAGGCAGCACTTAGACCCCTGTGCTCAGATCCTAATGCCAGCCACAGGAAGGCTTTTTTTTGAAGTAGGCAAGACCTTTATCCTCCCCTTCTTATCTGTCACTGTAGGGGCCATGCAGACAATTGCTGTATGCATGTCTGCACATCTTGCCTTCTCACATGCCGTAGCATGGAAGGATAAAGACAGAAAGCCAAAGAATGGTAGCACATGCTACATGTTCCAGCACCATCTCAAGATAACAGTTTAACCCAGAGCCGTAACTAGACTCTTTGGTGCTCTGTGCCACAGAGAGAATTGCCCCCCCACCCCTATTTTTCTAATATGGACATAAGGCACACACCTTGTGGGGAAGGGGCATGCCAAGATTGATTCCAGAGAAAGCTCATGCTATGATGCCCCTTCCCACATTTATATATATATATATATATATATATATATATATATATATATAAAAATATATATGATACACATTCATAGACCACTGCAAGAAAATGGATTTGGACACAATTCCTCTTTATACCACATTCATACACTTTACTTGAGAGCTCGTTGTTATTAAGTTACAATACCCTTTATTAAATAACACATTTCAATATACTGCCATACCCAGGATTCACACCTATATCCTTTTGAAATCTAATAAAAAAAACCCTACTCATTGAGCTACTGTATATGGTCCTCCATAAAAACTATGAGAACCTTATGAAGCTACTGGTACTTTGTAATAAATAATAATCAGCATTGTAATAGCGTAGATCTATGTAGTGTGCAGCTACACATCCAATCCCCTGCATCCAAACACTACATAGATCTGCTCAGCTGCAATGCTGATAATTTTTTCACAAAGTACAAGGTACAGTAAGCTTCAAACAGTTAGAATTCTCTAGCTTAGAATTATCTACCTTTCTATGCAGGGGCAGATAGCTCAATGAACAGATTGTCTGACTGCAATGCCACAGGCAATGGGTTTGAATCCCGAGTATGTCAGCATCTTGAAATGTCATAAAGAACAGTGTGACTGAATAACAAATAAATCTCAAGTTGAGTTCATGAATGCTGTATAGGTATTAGCGATAGAAGGGGTGGGGCTAGGAGACAAGGATGATCAGGAGATACCTGGCTTCAAAAAGTGGGGAAGCTGCAAGTGAAAGTTATTAAAACAGATAATTAACAAGTGC
This sequence comes from Pseudophryne corroboree, assembly GCF_028390025.1. NCBI lineage: Eukaryota > Metazoa > Chordata > Amphibia > Anura > Myobatrachidae > Pseudophryne > Pseudophryne corroboree. Next base: position 218,168,109 of record NC_086450.1, read on the forward strand.
CGCCAACAGTGCCCTCCTACCCTGCAGCGCTATGTGCGGTGCCCCTTCCGCACACACCTAGTTACGGCTCTGGCTGCACCTGCCAACTTTTCAGGGATTGTACAAGCAGCACATCTACCCTCTATGTCTTTATCCTTGCAACCTTGTCATTTCAGGTGAGATAACAGTGGAAGTGAGTAAATAAAGTTACATTGAGTTTTATACTGTGGCACATTGTTTCACATAAAACTTTGAGGGGCTATAGGTTGCAATTTTATTTTTTATATTGCACCCTAAAGCATCCCCTTTTCTTTTTATGCATGCAGCCTGTTTCCAAACATTGGCCCATTTTTAACAATACTCTTCTTATAAATGCTGCAGACACAGTCAAGGGGTTTATTCTTTATGCGTACCCCTGTTTATGCAGCCATGCACACAGTCAGGGAAGAGAGGGGAGCAGCAGCCATACACACAGTCAGGGGTAGGGGTCCTATCACATTCTTTGCCCAGGGTCTACACTGCTGTTAAGACAGCCCTGCAAAAAAATAATTAATTCATAAGATTCACTTTTATTTAGAAAAAAAATGAGCTACTGAAACACTAGGCTGCATATTCTGAATGTCCATGTTAATAATTTATTTATTTATTTTTAGAGTCAATAGAGATACCAGTTTCAACAGTATGAGTGCCTTGGGGAGATTTATCAAATCTTGGAAAGAGATAAAGTGGAGAGAGATAAAATACCAATTAATCAGCTCTGTCATTTTATAGGCTGTGTTTGAAAAATGACCTTTAGGAACTGATTGGTTGGTACTTTTCCTGTCTCCAAGCTTTGATAAATCTATCTCATAGTCTGGTATGATAGTGAGTTCAGTACAAGACATTGTTGCATTACGATATGATAGTACGTGTCCGCTGTTCATAAACACAGACACCCTTTGAATTCAGCACTTAATGGAACACAACCTAATGAGCACATTGGTGCATTTTGACATAATATTCACAAATTCATATTCACATCCTTTATCCTCACAGCAGTTCAGCTTAATCCTTGCATAGTCTTTTGTGAGATTTATATCTGTCAGTGTAATTACTGATGTTCAGCATATTTATGCATAATTATGTAGCTTTGTCTTTCACCAACTAACCTCTGCAGTTTGCCTGCCAGCTGTATTTCCAAGCAAAATATCCCTCCCTCCTACTTACTATTCTCTTCCCACACTCATAAAAGCACTTTGCCAGGATGTGAGTCTCTCATTAAATCTAGTAACTGTCTATTATCAGTATTGTTCATTGTATCAATGCATCACTGTACAATGAGCAGAGTTGGGATTATAATGTTTGGTTTTAAAAATGCGTCAATAAAAACTGATGAGCATTTGCAAATGGTATCCATTACTAAATGCATTAACTGTTACTGGCGGCAATTAAATAAAACAGTTAGGAATTACTCATTTGCATAGATAGCTATACTATTTGGTAACTTCTAAAAAATCATCCAGTTAATTCAATTGTCTGTTTTTGGCAAAAGAATGACAATTTTCAAATTATCAGAGAAAGCAATTAGTAGCAAATGAGATGCAAGGACTAAGTAAGAATGAAAATAATATCACTGATAGTAGTAAATATACATACATAACAATGGTATCCAGTCTCTAGGTCGACAAGACTTAGGTCGACAGTGTCTAGGTTGACCACTATTGGTTGACAGTAAGTAGGACGACTAGTTTCTAGCTCGACAGGGTCTCTAGGTCGACAGGTCAAAAGGTTGACATGAGTTTTTCATTTTTTTTATTTTTTTTGAACTTTTTCATACTTTACGATATACGTGGACTACGATTGGGAATGGTAACCTGTGCCAAGCACAGTGGTAGTGGAGCGATGCACCCTGCATGAAGTTCGCTCGCCATGCGAAGGTACGCGGTGCACTAATTGGGGTTCCCAGTCACTGTACGGTGAAAACAACACCAAAAAAGATGAAAAATGTATGTTGACCTTTTGACCTGTCGACCTAGAGACCCTGTCGACATAGAATCCCTATCGACCTAGTTACTGTCGACCAATAGTGATCGACCTATCCAATGTCGACCTAAGTGTGGTCGACCTTCAATACCACACCCAATAACAATATTCCCCCTTTGGAAAATTTAAATCATCCTAATTATGACAGATCTGAATATACCAGGCACATTTGGGTGAAGAAAGACCCCTTTTCACCTCAGTAATACCGCTTTCAGACTAGCATAAATTTCTGGGTCATTGCATGTGAACGCGCATCAACCCAGGATTTTGCACAGTCTGAAAGGGTGCTAAAGGAATATCCCGAGTAGAGCATCTCCAAGTGCTGCCTCCTGTAGCGTCGGCGGTGACGTCACCAACCCGCTACTAGGCCGGGTCAGGCCGCAAGTCTGAAAGTGGTCCCAAGCCAGGTCGCACTCGGGAAGCACCCATGTATAAATTCCTGGGTGCAACCCGGCTCTGCCAGTCTGAAAGGGGTATAAATTGTAAATGATGACAGGTCAGTCTATAACTTCTTAGGCTTATGTTTTAGAGCATTAAAGTGGACCCATTATCTAAATATAGTGGAAACAGTAATTTTGCAGATATCTGTTATTATTCAATAATCCTATTGTCAAGATCACACTCTCGCATGAGAAATTCAGGTAGACTTAACAGAACTTAATCCCTAGTCCTATTTATTTGGGAGCAGTGGTTCCACCATGTAAAACAAAGCAGGAGCGGTTTGTCAAAACTGTTTTCCTGTTCAGAAAAAAAATTTAATTAATTTGCATAACGCATGCTCTCAGCCCATTTCCTGTCTACAGTAAAAACTATGCAGTCTGGAAAAATACAAGGTTGTTACTGGCTTCACTAGTAACTTGCATGCTGTTACTGATGCATTTGCCTTTGTAACTGACTATCTAGGGTAGACCATGACCCTTGGCTTCGTCTGACAATATCTGTTTTTCCCTGCATTAATTTCCTGTCCCGGATCACCTCTTTCCACATTAAATGTTAATGTGTGCAGTCAGATATCACGGTGATGTCCTGTGAAACATCTGAATTGAATATGCCCTTATAAGTCTGATATAAATAATCTCTACAGAGCTTTTTCCACAGTTAGTCAGCCAACCAAAATTTTTTTGTGCTTAATCAAAATCATCATGCTGGGTACCGGAATAACTCCTGACAGGTGAAATAGGAATTCTACCTGAAATAAGTTGTTAATGCAATTTGACAGATTGGTTGTGAATAAATTATCTTTCATAGCAACATCTGTAACCATAAAAAAACTGTAGATTTCAGTGACTGTATCCATTGTTGCAGAGGTTGCTAAGGAAGGTCAGTTATTTACAATATATTCCTGAAGTAAGAGTATGTTTCAGAGGTTTTAGCAGACAGGGGTCTTCTTTCAAGTTTGCGGACTTATTGCAGGAAGTTGCAGTGTCATAAAAAATTATGTGAGTGATGTTAAACAACAAACTTGAATAATATAAAAAAAAAAAGGAATTTAATACCTACCGGTAATTCCTTTTCTCGTAGTCCGTAGTGGATACTGGGGAATACTAGATTACCATGGGGTATAGATCGGGTCCACTGGAGCCTGGCACTTTAAGAAACTAATAGTGTGTGCTGGCTCCTCCCCTCTATGCCCCTCCTAGCAGACTCAGTCTAGGAAACTGTGCCCGAGGAGATGGACATACTTTGAGAGAAGGGTATAATACAAAAGCGGTGAGGTAATGAACCAACACACAAACAATAAGATAGCAGAGCTAACCAGAACAGAGGAAAGCAATGCTAACTATAGAAGGATAGCAACACTAATCAAACATGGAACAGGGAAAGCAACAGTAAACCCAACCATAACACTTACAACCAGGTAAGCAGAAATGAAGCACTGAGGCGGGCGCCCAGTATCCACTGCGGACTACGAGAAAAGGAATTACCGGTAGGTATTAATTTCTTATTTTCTCTTACATCCTAGTGGATACTGGGGAATACTAGATTACCATGGGGGCATCCCAAAGCTCCCAGAACGGGTGGGAGAGTGCTGAGACCCCTGCAAAACCGCCTGACCAAACTGAAGGTCATCTTTGGCCAAGGTGTCAAACCTGTAGAATTTAACAAAGGTGTTCACACTGGACCAAGTTGCTGTATGGCACAACTGTAATGCCGAGATGCCCCGGGAAGCCGCCCAGGAAGAACCCACCAACCGTGTGGAGTGGGCCTGAACAGAACTCGGAAGCGGCAGAGCCGCCGACTTGTAGGCTTGTTGGATAGTAAATTTGAGCCAACAAGCAATGGACTGTTTGGAGGTAGGACGACCAATTTTCTTAGCATCATAAAGGACAAAAAGCGAGTTAGACGTCCTTTTGACGTAAATCCTCAAAAAACGTACAACATCCAGGGACTTTGGAGCAACTGAAGTGTCAGACAAGACTGGAACTACAATAGGTTGATTCACCTTCGGGAAAAACTGTGGGCGAGTTCTGAGCTCCGCTCTATCCTCGTGAAACACCACGAGGACAAGGCCCCCAATTCCGACAAACGCCTGGCCGAAGCCAAGGCAGTAAAATAACAGTCTTCCTCATCAGGTATTTCAAGTCAACCCTCTGCAAGGGTTCAAACCAATCCGACTGGAGAAAGGTCAACACCACATTGAGGTCCCACGGAGCAGTGAGAGGAACAAAGGGTGGCTGAATGTGCAACACCCCCTTAAGAAAGGTCTGTACTTCAGTAAGTACCGCCAGTTGTTTCTGAAAGAAGATAGAGCCGAGATCTGAACCTTGATGGAGCATAATCATAGGCCCTTATCCACTCCTGCTTGCAGGAACAGTAGAAACCGTCCCAGACGGAATTCTACAGGAGAACATTTTCAACCCTCACACCAAGAAACATACTTCTTCCAAATACGGTGGTAATGTTTGGAGGTAACCACCTTACGGGCCTGAACCATAGTGGAAACCAGCTTGGATGGAAGACACTTCCTGGTTAAAATTTCCCTCTCAACCTCCAGGCCATCAAACGTAGCCACTGTAAGTCTGGATAGACAAAGGGTCCTTGTTGAAGCAGATCCTTGAGAAGTGGCAGAGGCCAACGTTCCTCCAACAACAGGGTTGAGACGAGTAGCTATCAGATCTATATGTGGACAACCCCACCGGTGAATGAGTTGTTGAAACACCTGAGAGTGGAGGCTCCATTCCCCCGGATGGAGATCATGCCTGCTTAGGAAGTCCGCTACCCAGCTGTCCACTCCTGGAATGTAAACTGCCGAGATGGCTCTTGTGTTGGCTTCCACCCAGAGGAGTATTCTTGACACCTCTCGCATTGTGGCCCTGCTTCTGGTTCCTCCCTGCCGGTTGATGTATGACACTGCCGTGGCGTTGTCCGACTGCACCAGGATGGTCTGATTCCGAAGGAGGGATGAGGCCTGTATGAGAGCATTGAAAATCGCCCTGAGTTCCAGGATGTTGATTGAAAGAGCAGGTTCCTGAAAGGACCATGTTCCCTGGAACTGTGCACCTTGAGTCACAGCCCCACCCCCGGATGCTGGCATCCATTGTCAATAGCGTCCAGGATAGGGTGTTGAAACTCCGACTCTCCATCACATGGGAAACTTGTAGCCACCATAGCAGGGATATCCGTGCTTTTGGTGACAGGGTTATATGTTGATGCATGTGCAGGTGAGATCGCGACCATTTGTCCAACAAATCCAGTTGAAACAGTCGTGCATGGAACCTGCCATAATGTATGCCTCAGATATCCACTTGTTCAGTTCTTCCCCAAATAAGGCATAACCTGTAAAAGGAAGGTTTTCAACTCCTTTTTTGGAATCAGCATCTGCTGACCATTGACGCAGCCACAGAGCTCTACGAGCCAATATTGCCATAGCCGTAGTACGGCCATTAATGAAGCTAAGTTCCTTAATGGCCTCACCCATAAAGTTTGCAGCATCCTGGATAAGTTGTAGTAATGTAACTATCTCTTCTTGAGGTAGTGTGAGCAACCCTTTCAAAATTTCGCCTGCTGCAGTATAAATTGATTTAAGAGTGGTTTCAATTTTGTGATCAGCTGAGTCTTTAAGGGAAACAGCCCCAGGTACAGGTAAAACTATCTTACGTGACACAGAGGTATCCACTGTCGGCAGGGTTTCCCTAGATTTTCCTATTCTCTGTAGGGAAGGGTAATGAATTTAACACCTGTTTAGGGGTAATACATTTATTTTCAGGATTAATCCATGCTGCCCTGACCAAGGAATCTAATTCTTTAGAAACTGGAAAGGTTGCAGAGGACTTTGCCTTCACATTAAAATACAATTCCTCTGCCTGCTCTTCCTCTTTATTAGGGATATTAAGCACCTCTCTAATGGCATAAATGAGGGCTTCAACACCCGGGGACAGGGAATCATCCTCGTCCACCTCAGACTCTTTCTCATCAAGCTCTGGTAGTTCAGAATCAGAGTCAGATTGTAACAATTGAGGAAGAGTGCGTTTGTGAGAGACCAACGAGGGTGGAGTGGCTGAAGAGCCTGTCTGTGGTCGGCAGCAGTTACCATAAACGTGTAAATAGTTTGTTTCAGGGCTTGCTTAGAAGTTATCTCTGAATTAATATTGGAAATCATAGTTTTAAATGATTCCACCCAGTCTGGTGCCTGTACATCACTACCTTGTGAAGGAATTGAGCATTGGGTACACATAAGTGACCCCTGTGAGGAAGGTGTAAACCTAGCCTTGCATAAAGTACACACAGACTTATTAGCAGACAAGCTTAAGCAGAAAGTTCACAGATTAATATGAAAAACACAGTGCAGTATTAGTGAGATATGCACACTAACCCAGACTACTCTGAATGGAGTGACACAGAGAGAGATGGGAACCAGCACACTTCACCACAGACCGACCAGTGCCCTGCTGGGTGACCTCTGAGTGTAATTGTCTACACAGCGGTAAACCCACTGATAATGAGCTCCGCCCTCACTAACCCCCTGGTACCAGTTTACAATGGTGATTCAGTGGGTCCTGGAGGAACAGTCTCCACGTGCAGCCTGTGCAGCAGCAGGAAATGGTGCCATTTGGCCTCTGGTCCTGCTCTCCGGAAAGCCCCGCCCCCTGCATTATTTTTATAGTGGCTTTCCTTATAATATGTGTCAAATGAGTGTATATAGCCCCCGTTTACTTGTTGCCAGTCTGGGTAGTCAGTGTGCACCACGGCCCGAAACCGGGTGAACACTGTCCCTCATGCTACCATCATGCAGCAGGGACCTGCTAACCGGTTCCCCGATGTAACACTCACTGCACTGAGTCTGACTTCGGCATCTGCTAAGGGGTGGCGGCATGCTGCTGGCATGGGCTCACCCTCTAGGAGTGTGAGAACATCAACTCAGGAGCTCAGTGTCCTGTCAGCTGGGATGATGAACCATTAACTCTAAGGAAGCTGGTTCGGTCCCCCCCCTTAAGTCCCATGATACAGGCAGACTGGTTGTCAACCAGTGTGCCTGGAAATAATAAACTAAAATACATTTCTGAAGAAAACTCTGTGGAGAGCAAACAGAATGCACCCGGTTCCTTGGGCACATTTTCTAAACTAAGTCTGCTAGGAGGGGCATAGAGGGGAGGAGCCAGCACACACTATTAGTTTCTTAAAGTGCCAGGCTCCAGCGGACCCGATCTATACCCCATGGTAATATAATATTCTCCAGTATCCACTAGGACGTAAAAGAAATAGGGAAAAACTACTACTACTACTACTACTACTTATTATTATTATTATTATTATTATTATTATTATTATTATTATTATGCTCAGGATGCATACTGTCCACTATCCAGGTATTTTTTCTGTTGTATGCAACAGTGTCATCATTGTGGGGGAGATCTAGCAAAGATTGGAGAGAGATAAAGTGGAGATAGATAAAATACCAACCCATCAGTTCCTGTAATTTTTTAAACACTGTGTAAAATGACAGACATTGATTAGATTGGTTGAGACTTTATCTCTCTCCAAGGTATGACACATCTACCCCTTTGTTTGATTTGTTGTATGTACTGTATGTATGTACATACGTCAGTATTTCTCACAAGCAGTGTCCTTTAAAACACCTTTAAACAATCTAAACTGTCTTCGTCATACAGATGCCAAATCTCTCAAAACAGAAATAATATTAGTGCCCATCTGTCTGGCTAGAAGTTACAGAAATGTACTGTAGGTGGTGAGCGTTATGTGAGCCGGGCCCAGATATCTTCTAATCTTCTACTACAAAGAGTCAGATCCGTGAATAAAGAAGTTAATCTGCTACTATCCATTACAGGATTTGGAAACAATGAAATATGTATAACCAGCAATGGACTGAAGAAGGAAAAACTCTTCCACATCCATGCTGCTCTATTACTGAGAGTAAATTGCATACACTAGTCACATAGCTCTCTTAATTGAAAATGAGAAGTCTTATCCCTCGGGATCTGACCAGAGTGCTAAATAAAATGTCCTCATTATTTTATGGTCATTAGAGATTTTAAAGTTCCTTGTCTGAGACTGAGTTTGGTGTTTGCAGGATAAATTATGTACGTTACTGTATACATGTACATGGGTCATGAATGAAGAGAAGCTATGACTGACATGATACGTACCTGAGGAGGAGTAGGTTGTGGTGATTGTACTGAGGTCACTTTCTGTGATGGATCCACAGCTGTTTTCAGACAGTGATCCAATGGTTCTAACTGGAGCTATACTAGGGTGTCGGAGTGCTGCCTTAAGGGGTGCCACCTGGTTATACTGGACAGAAGATAGACATCCAACAAATCCAAATGAATTTGCTCTAGAGATCTCTGGATCAAGCCCTGGGTTATCTGTAAGAAGAATAAGACAAAACAAATCACTTGGAGTTTTGCAAAAACAAATAACACTGGCAGATGTCTGGAAAGAAAACGCTGGTGATTTGTGCATCTATTTATAGCTAAATATCAAATCTAAATAATGTTTCTCAGACTTGCATATGCTTTGTAAACCACACTTCCAAAGTTTTCTATTTAAATTCAAATTTAATCAAATACATTATTGAATGTCTAGAAGATAAATATAAAAGAAATAAATACTTTGGTTCAAGGGAAGTCTTAATATAAAACAAAATATTATTGTAACTATTGCTATCATCTATAATAACAGCTATAATGTGGAAGTCTACAGATGTGTAGTCAGGTCAATGGAACATGAAGAAAATAATTTACTGAAAGCAGTGATCACACACATTCTCTCATTAATCTATAAGTGATTGTGGTGAGGATTTTTTTTTAAATAATTGATAGCAGGACTTTCAAAATGGCTAGAGACAGAAAGATAGATAGATAGATAGATAGATAGATAGATAGATAGATAGATAGATAGATAGATAGATAGACAGATAGATTGATAGATAAAGATACATATTTCTTCTGCTCTCAGACTACAGTAAAATGGCTGCAGGAGGGCTGCTGCACATGCACAGCAGCAGCAGAAGCTCCTTCCATGGGCCTCCAGAAGTGGCAGCCAGCAACAACACAGGTTAAGGCTAAGCCAGAAAAAGGGGGAGGGGAGCGAAGGACACATGCCTTCCTGGGCTTGTCCTCTTTTACATGTATTGCCCTTAGTGCGGTTTGGTCCCCTCCCAATGGTTGTATGGGCAGGGCCGGAGCTCAGTTTGTGAGTGATAGAGGGGATATACCTAGCCAGAAGTGCCATTGTCTGCAATTATATACATCTCCTATTTGTGCACACACTGCACTAACCCCCCCCCCCTCCCCCTCCACACACGCTCAGGGATCCTTGCGACGGTATGCTGACCTCCGGATCACGCATACCACACCTATACAGTATGTTTCACTGTATTATAATGTGTGATGAAAGTACCTGTATGATGATGTACAGTATATATATATATATATATATATATATATATATATATATATATATATAAAGTTACTGTAGGTAGGTAGATAGATAGATAGATAGATAGATAGATAGATAGATAGATAGATAGATAGATAGACAGACAGATAGAGTAGATAGATAGATAAATATTGTGCAGAAATGATACAGGTAATTTGCTGCACTATCTGAGAAACTGTTAATAAATAAATAATCAATAAATAAGAGGGCACATATGAAATAGTTATCATGAAATGTTAATGTCTGTTCTGACAGAACTTAGGTTCAGGTGCTATGGAAACCATGAATTTCAGAAAGGATAATTTTGAGCAGCAGGTAATGGCAGTGTAGTGGAAGACTGGAAATTAGATAGGTTAAAAGCAGATAATGCTATAAAATTATGAATATGTGCTGCTGAAGGAACATACAGATGTAGCCACCTTTATCTTGAGTGGCCGCGGCGGTTGGCCCGTTCGACCATACGCAGCGCACTGTGGCGTAGCGAGGCGCGCATAGCCACAGAGAGGCTATCTAATCGCACGGAGACAGACATTTGACGTTTGGCGTTACCTTTACGTGTAATACCTGCGATCAGCCACCAGATGTCGCTTTTTACAATCACCACTGCGCATGCGTGTGGTCTCCCGTAAAATACAATACTGACATACATAATAAGGACTACTTTACTAAGGCGTCTCATTACGCTGCATACAGCAAATACTGTACTCATTACGCTGCATTATTTAATACAGTACTGTACAGTATATACAGTACGACACCGACGCAAATACAGTAGTACAGCATACAGTATATGATCCATCTACAATACTTTATGAATACTGTATGTGAGCGTCCGAGTCCCGCAGACAAAACACAGTACTGTAAAACCAGTAGTGTACACTGTCGCAAATGGATGTGTGTTACAAGTTCACTATTGCCTCTCAAGATTAGGAATTTTCTACAGTATGTTATCGTCTTAATCCCGTAGCCATTACAGCATAATCAAAACCAACGGATTTATACATTTGTCTGCGGCGAAGTGGTGAAGTGTTTCGCTTCCTATACTCAGAGTCCAGGGTTCGATTCCTTAAGTACTAATGCATGTTACTGTAGTTTTTTTCACACTTTATTATTTTTTTTATTCACCCCCACCTCGTGGCAGGCAGCAGTTGGGTATGGAATGAGAAATGGCATAAGCTGTGCAGGCTACGGGGCGATGCTGAAGGAGCGTCACAATCCCCTAGCCAAAATACACAGATACTGTAAGCGTATACTGTAAGATACTGTAAGCGTGAGATACTGTATTGAGCTAGGGGATTGTGACGCTCCTTCAGCATTGCCCCCTGAACTGTGAAATGTACAGTATGCCATATTGTATCTCACTACATATCCGAGCGCTGCCACGTGCTGGGAGTTCACGGTCGGCGGCCATTTTGTCAGGTTGCTAAGCGATCCAGCTCGGTATACCGTAATGTGCATAGACCTCGCTTATCCCAATGTAATTGAGCTAGGGGATTGTGACGCTCCTTCAGCATTGCCCCCTGAACTGTGAAATGTATGCCATATTGTATCTCACTACATATCCGAGCGCTGCCACGTGCTGGGGGTTCACGGTCGGTGGCCATTTTTAGTGTGCATAGAACTCGCTTATCCACATAGGCCCCTGTGTTTTTAACTACTATATTGAGATGCACATTTCTAGGCCTACAGTATTTAATATACAGTAAGCAGCATTGTTGTTAGGCAATAATTGACCGTACTGTACTGTAGGTTGCATTTAGCGTAAAGAATCGCTCCTGCAGATGTACTTTGATTTATGTGAAACCTGTGTGCATCCTTCCATTGGATGTACTGTATTGGAGATAATTTTTTTTTTTTTAAAGTGAATGTCACGGGAACACATTAAAAATAAGGTTGGCACTTCCTTCCCATTGGTGTTGGTTTACAGTATGCCGTAGTGTACTCGGACGCTCATGTAATTGCATTTCAAAGGCACAGTATTTTCCATCGTCTCCCCCCTACCCCCATCGCCCTTCCCCCCTGGGGGCCTGCACAGGGAGGAAATTCAGGTCCTGTGCAATACACAAACGCTGAAGATCTACTGTACAGTACTGTTTTGCTCAGTTGGTAGCGTCAGAATACACTCATTTCATTCCCGCTGTTTAGGTGCATTTAGCGTAAAGAATCGCTCCTGCAGATGTACTTTGATTTATGTGAAACCTGTGTGCATCCTTCCATTGACTGTCTTACAATGTAAATAAAATAATACAGTGCATTATTACAGAAAAAAAAAAAAAAAAGAAAGAAAGCACATCAGGTCTCGAACCCTGGACTCCCAGCGAGGGAGGTGGGAGCCTTCACCCCTAGCCCACGACGCCTCATGAGAGATTTCCAATTTCATGTGTGAAAGTACTGCAAACAGCGCCCGGCCCCCGCCCCATTGCTGTTGGTTTATGCCTTAGAGGACTCGGACGCTCGCATTTGTAAAGCACGGTGTTTTCCTCCGCCTCCTGCTAGCCTGTTGCCCTTCCCCCATGGGAGCCTGCACAGATCATGCAGTAGACAGGGAGGGAATGCAGGTCATGTGCAATACACAAACGCCCACTGTAGTACTATTTTGCTCACTTACAGTACCGTACTGTACTGTAGGTTGCATTTAGCGTAAAGAATCGCTCCTGCAGATGTACTTTGATTTATGTGAAACCTGTGTGCATCCTTCCATTGGATGTACTGTATTGGAGATAATTTTTTTTTTTTTAAAGTGAATGTCACGGGAACACATTAAAAATAAGGTTGGCACTTCCTTCCCATTGGTGTTGGTTTACAGTATGCCGTAGTGTACTCGGACGCTCATGTAATTGCATTTCAAAGGCACAGTATTTTCCATCGTCTCCCCCCTACCCCCATCGCCCTTCCCCCCTGGGGGCCTGCACAGGGAGGAAATTCAGGTCCTGTGCAATACACAAACGCTGAAGATCTACTGTACAGTACTGTTTTGCTCAGTTGGTAGCGTCAGAATACACTCATTTCATTCCCGCTGTTTAGGTGCATTTAGCGTAAAGAATCGCTCCTGCAGATGTACTTTGATTTATGTGAAACCTGTGTGCATCCTTCCATTGACTGTCTTACAATGTAAATAAAATAATACAGTGCATTATTACAGAAAAAAAAAAAAAAAAGAAAGAAAGCACATCAGGTCTCGAACCCTGGACTCCCAGCGAGGGAGGTGGGAGCCTTCACCCCTAGCCCACGACACCTCATGAGAGATTTCCAATTTCATGTGTGAAAGTACTGCAAACAGCGCCCGGCCCCCGCCCCATTGCTGTTGGTTTATGCCTTAGAGGACTCGGACGCTCGCATTTGTAAAGCACGGTGTTTTCCTCCGCCTCCTGCTAGCCTGTTGCCCTTCCCCCATGGGAGCCTGCACAGATCATGCAGTAGACAGGGAGGGAATGCAGGTCATGTGCAATACACAAACGCCCACTGTAGTACTACAGTATTTTGCTCACTTACAGTACCGTACTGTACTGTAGGTTGCATTTAGCGTAAAGAATCGCTCCTGCAGATGTACTTTGATTTATGTGAAACCTGTGTGCATCCTTCCATTGGATGTACTGTATTGGAGATAATTTTTTTTTTTTTAAAGTGAATGTCACGGGAACACATTAAAAATAAGGTTGGCACTTCCTTCCCATTGGTGTTGGTTTACAGTATGCCATAGTGTACTCGGACGCTCATGTAATTGCATTTCAAAGGCACAGTATTTTCCATCGTCTCCCCCCTACCCCCATCGCCCTTCCCCCCTGGGGGCCTGCACAGGGAGGAAATTCAGGTCCTGTGCAATACACAAACGCTGAAGATCTACTGTACAGTACTGTTTTGCTCAGTTGGTAGCGTCAGAATACACTCATTTCATTCCCGCTGTTTAGGTGCATTTAGCGTAAAGAATCGCTCCTGCAGATGTACTTTGATTTATGTGAAACCTGTGTGCATCCTTCCATTGACTGTCTTACAATGTAAATAAAATAATACAGTGCATTATTACAGAAAAAAAAAAAAAAAAGAAAGAAAGCACATCAGGTCTCGAACCCTGGACTCCCAGCGAGGGAGGTGGGAGCCTTCACCCCTAGCCCACGACGCCTCATGAGAGATTTCCAATTTCATGTGTGAAAGTACTGCAAACAGCGCCCGGCCCCCGCCCCATTGCTGTTGGTTTATGCCTTAGAGGACTCGGACGCTCGCATTTGTAAAGCACGGTGTTTTCCTCCGCCTCCTGCTAGCCTGTTGCCCTTCCCCCATGGGAGCCTGCACAGATCATGCAGTAGACAGGGAGGGAATGCAGGTCATGTGCAATACACAAACGCCCACTGTAGTACTACAGTATTTTGCTCACTTACAGTACCGTACTGTACTGTAGGTTGCATTTAGCGTAAAGAATCGCTCCTGCAGATGTACTTTGATTTATGTGAAACCTGTGTGCATCCTTCCATTGGATGTACTGTATTGGAGATAATTTTTTTTTTTTTAAAGTGAATGTCACGGGAACACATTAAAAATAAGGTTGGCACTTCCTTCCCATTGGTGTTGGTTTACAGTATGCCGTAGTGTACTCGGACGCTCATGTAATTGCATTTCAAAGGCACAGTATTTTCCATCGTCTCCCCCCTACCCCCATCGCCCTTCCCCCCTGGGGGCCTGCACAGGGAGGAAATTCAGGTCCTGTGCAATACACAAACGCTGAAGATCTACTGTACAGTACTGTTTTGCTCAGTTGGTAGCGTCAGAATACACTCATTTCATTCCCGCTGTTTAGGTGCATTTAGCGTAAAGAATCGCTCCTGCAGATGTACTTTGATTTATGTGAAACCTGTGTGCATCCTTCCATTGACTGTCTTACAATGTAAATAAAATAATACAGTGCATTATTACAGAAAAAAAAAAAAAAAAGAAAGAAAGCACATCAGGTCTCGAACCCTGGACTCCCAGCGAGGGAGGTGGGAGCCTTCACCCCTAGCCCACGACGCCTCATGAGAGATTTCCAATTTCATGTGTGAAAGTACTGCAAACAGCGCCCGGCCCCCGCCCCATTGCTGTTGGTTTATGCCTTAGAGGACTCGGACGCTCGCATTTGTAAAGCACGGTGTTTTCCTCCGCCTCCTGCTAGCCTGTTGCCCTTCCCCCATGGGAGCCTGCACAGATCATGCAGTAGACAGGGAGGGAATGCAGGTCATGTGCAATACACAAACGCCCACTGTAGTACTACAGTATTTTGCTCACTTACAGTACCGTACTGTACTGTAGGTTGCATTTAGCGTAAAGAATCGCTCCTGCAGATGTACTTTGATTTATGTGAAACCTGTGTGCATCCTTCCATTGGATGTACTGTATTGGAGATAATTTTTTTTTTTTTAAAGTGAATGTCACGGGAACACATTAAAAATAAGGTTGGCACTTCCTTCCCATTGGTGTTGGTTTACAGTATGCCGTAGTGTACTCGGACGCTCATGTAATTGCATTTCAAAGGCACAGTATTTTCCATCGTCTCCCCCCTACCCCCATCGCCCTTCCCCCCTGGGGGCCTGCACAGGGAGGAAATTCAGGTCCTGTGCAATACACAAACGCTGAAGATCTACTGTACAGTACTGTTTTGCTCAGTTGGTAGCGTCAGAATACACTCATTTCATTCCCGCTGTTTAGGTGCATTTAGCGTAAAGAATCGCTCCTGCAGATGTACTTTGATTTATGTGAAACCTGTGTGCATCCTTCCATTGACTGTCTTACAATGTAAATAAAATAATACAGTGCATTATTACAGAAAAAAAAAAAAAAAAAGAAAGAAAGCACATCAGGTCTCGAACCCTGGACTCCCAGCGAGGGAGGTGGGAGCCTTCACCCCTAGCCCACGACGCCTCATGAGAGATTTCCAATTTCATGTGTGAAAGTACTGCAAACAGCGCCCGGCCCCCGCCCCATTGCTGTTGGTTTATGCCTTAGAGGACTCGGACGCTCGCATTTGCTAGTCCTCCATTCCCATTATGCATTAGCGAACTCAGACGCTCATATATTTTAAAAGCACGGTGTTTATACATTGTACTGTACATTCTTCCTTTTACACAATTACTGTAGTTGCGTCTCCATACACATACTGTACAGTACTCCATACTTTTTTCCACCGCCTCCCGTTACGCCTACAGTATTGCCAGAGCTGTAGATCAATCCGCCGCTATACTGTACGATCGAAAGTACTGGATTAGTGGAGCATTAGCGACACAGTGGTGGAGATGTGTAATGCATGATGAGTATCTAGATCGTCTCAACGCGCCTGCCTGTGATGAAACTCAGCTATCGCATTAGCGTGGCTAGACGCCCGTCTCGGCGGAGAAACAGTCAAGATAAAGGTGGCTACATCTGTAGCAACATTATTAATACACCGTATGTCAGCAACAGCTCCAGAAATACTCTCTCTCTCTCTCTCTCTCTCTATATATATATATATATATCTATATATATATATATATATATATACACACACACACAGACACACATATATATATATATATATATATATATACAGAAGGAGTCATGCTAGTCGTGACTCTGTCTGTGACTAGGCGCACCCACCTGGGCGCACCTGGATGCTGTGAGCGTCTCCGTCCGGATGTGCCCCGTCCACTTGAATGGAGAGCATCTCCGTCTGGGCGGGCGCGCACGCCTAGACAGAGACGCTTACAATGGGAAGCAGCTCTGTGCACTCCTGGCATGACTAGGCAGACGGATTGCCTAGTCACGCCGGGAGTGAACACATGTAATCAGGCAGGCAAAGATAAAGGAGGCTCCATCTGTATACACACACACATATATATATATATATATATATACAGAGTGATTCAAAAGTCGCATTACACCCAACTTAGATTCAAGTTGGCGCCCATGTTCGGTACATACCCTAAAAGATAGCCCACCTCACATATAACGTACTGGAGTATTCAGTTTTCCCATTTCATGCACAGGTTTTGAAACAAAAGGGTGTACTGCGACTTTTGAATCACCCTGTATATATACACACACACATATATATATATATATATATATATATATATATATAGATACAATACTCAGAGGGCGCTCAATGACACAATTGTTCAAATAAAATTCAAAACCAGCATGACCTAAATTACACTTGATTTAATAAAAATATAATATTTAAAATATTGTGCAATAATACATCAATATAGTATTTTATACAGTAAATTCATAAAACAATATTTCATAAATATTTTTTATGAAATATTAAATCAAGTGTAATTTAGGTCATGCTGGTTTTGAATTTTATTTGAACAATTGTGTCATTGAGCGCCCTCTGAGTATTGTATAGCACTATTTTTGTCACCGACTAGCAAGGTGATTACTATAGAGGTGCTGCTAAATTGTATACAGCGCGAGTTAAGGGTATATTCTATTGTAATATATATATACATATATATACACACACACACAGTATATATATATATATATATATACACACACACACAGATGTGGAAGCTCTCAGCATGCAAACAAATCACGGTAAACGCAACTCGATATATACATACTGTACATACAGTATATATATATATATATATATATATATAGTGTGTATATATATATATATATTATATATATATTATTTATATATACAGTATATGAACACACACAGATATTGCAGCTCTCAGCATGCAAACAAATCACGGTAAACACAACTAGTTTATCATGAATAGTGTGCACGTGAACGTGCATGGGCACATGCATTGCATATGCATCAATTCTATAGGGAAGCATGTAGCATATGTATTTCGCTGCAAGCTGCGGGCAATCGCTACCACGATGCATATGCACACCTAAAATTTACGAAGAAAAAAAACACTTATATGTAATCATGCCAGGGGAAAGTTTAGGCAGCAGACAACAATCTCTTAGATACCAATGTCATACTTGCCTACCCTCACCTCATTCTTCAGGAGACTCCCTGAAATCGTAGCAATCTCCCTGTCTCCCTGAATAGACCAGCAATCTCACAGATTGCACCTTATCCCCATTATGCAGCTGTTATATTCTTGGGGGGAAAAAGAAATCATAGATACATACATTTAAATGGGATCATCAGTGCCATGTCCCTGCATCGGTTATAAGGCACAATGGCGGTCATTCCGACCTGTTCGCTCACTGCGTTTTCACGCAGCAGAGCGAACGGGTCCCTGCTGCGCCGGCGCCTTTGTGCACCAGCGCATGCGGCACGGCCGACGGCCGTTGCAGGAGAGCAATCATCTCTGCCTGATTGACAGGCAGAGGCGATCGAGGGGCGGGAGGGGGCGAAACGGCGGCGTTTGGCCGCCGTTTCATAGGCGTGGTCTGGCCAATGCAGGTGTGGCCGGACCAAACGGGGTGCGGGCCGCAGCGACTGCGTGATGTCAAACGCAGCTACTACGGGCCACGCTAAAGCTGCACTGGCCGGGAGTTACTCCTGAAGTGCAAAGGCATCGCCGCTGTGCAATGCCTTTGCACTTTTGCGAGGGGGGGCCGGACTGACATGTGGGGCGGACCAGCCCCATGCTGGGCGTCCCCCCACATGTCAGAAAAGATGATCGTAGCTGTGCAAAATTTTGCACAGCTACGATCAACTCGGAATGACCCCCAATGATCCCTATGGCTACATGCATGTTAAATAAGGTTTCTCCTGGCCACTTACAGAGGGGGTAATTCAGAGTTGATCGTAGTAGTAAATTTATTAGCTAATGGGCAAAACATGTGCACTGCAGGTGGGGCAGATATAACATGTGTATGGAGAGTTAGATTTTGGTGGGTTATAATTAGAGATGAGCAGGTTCGGTTCGTCGAGATCCGAACCCCCCAAACTTCACGTATTTTACATGGGTCCGAGGCAGCCTCGGATCTTCCCGCCTTGCTCGGTTAACCCGAACGAGGCCGAACATCATCATCCCGCTGTCGGATTCTCGCAAGATTCGTATTCCATATAAAGAGCCGCGTGTCGCCGCCATTTTCACTCGTGCATTGGAGACTGAACGGAGAGACATGGCTACGTTCTCTCCCTGAAAATCTCCATATCTGTGCTCAGTGTGCTGCAAATATCTGTGCTCAGTGTGCTGCATTGTGGGGACCACCAGTATATTATATTAGTACAGTACAGTAGGCCATTGCTGTATCTTGCAGCTCCGTGTCAGACTCAGTTCTAGACAGTATCCTGATCAGTGCTCAATATCTGCTGCATTGTTGTGTAACCAGTATATACTATAAATATATAGTAGCATAGTGCAGCATTTTGGGGACCAACAGTATATAGTTGTACAGTACAGTAGGCCATTGCTGTATCTTGCAGCTCTGTGTCACTTCAAGTATCCATATCTGTGCTGCATTGTTGTGAGCAGTATATATAGTAGTACAGTGCAGCATTTTGGTGACCAACAGTATATAGTTGTACAGTACAGTAGGCCATTGCTGTATCTTGCAGCTCCATGTCACTTCAACTATCCATATCTGTGCTGTATTGTTGTGAGCAGTATATATATATAGTAGTACAGTGCAGCATTTTGGTGACCACCAGTATATAGCTGTACAGTACAGTAGGCCATTGCTGTATCTTGCAGCTCTGTGTCACTTCAAGTATCCATATCTGTGCTGCATTGTTGTGAGCAGTATATATAGTAGTACAGTGCAACATTTTGGTGACCAACAGTATATAGTTGTACAGTACAGTAGGCCATCGCTATATCTTGCAGCTCTGTGTCACTTTAAGAATCCATATCTGTGCTGCATTGTTGTGAGCAGTATGTATATATATATATATATATATATATATATATTACAGTGCAGCATTTTGGTGACCACCAGTATATAGCTGTACAGTACAGTAGGCCATTGCTGTATCTTGCAGCTCCGTGCCACTTCAAGTATCCATATCTGTGCTGCATTGTTGTGAGCAGTATATAGTAGTACAGTACAGTAGGCCATTGCTATTGATATAATAATATTACTGGCATATAATTCCACACATTAAAAAATGGAGAACAAAAATGTGGAGGGTAAAATAGGGAAAGATCAAGATCCACTTCCACCTAATGCTGAAGCTGCTGCCACTAGTCATGGCAGAGACGATTCAATGCCATCAACGTTGTCTGCCAAGGATGATGCCCAATGTCATAGTAGAGAGCATGTAAAATCCAAAAAACAAAAGTTCAGTAAAATAACCCAAAAATCTAAATTAAAAGCGTCTGAGGAGAAGCATAACCTTGCCAATATGCCATTTACGACACGGAGTAGCAAGGAACAGCTGAGGCCCTAGCCTATGTTCATGGCTAGTGGTTCAGCTTCACATGAGGATGAAAGCACTCATCCTCCGGCTAGAAAAATGAAAAGAGTTAAGCTGGCAAAAGCACAGCAAAGAACTGTGCATTCTTCTTAATCACAAATCCCCAAGGAGAGTCCAATTGTGTCGGTTGCAATGCCTGACCTTCCAAACACTGGACGGGAAGAGGTGGCTCGTTCCACCATCCACGCCCCCTGCAAGTGCTGGAAGGAGCACCCACAGTCCAGTTCCTGATAGTCAAATTGACGATGTCACTGTTGAAGTACACCTGGATGAGGATATGGGTGTTGCTGGCGCTGAGGAGGAAATTGACAAGGAGGATTCTGATGGTGAGGTGGTTTGTTTAAGTCAGGCACCCGGGGAGACACCTCTTGTCCATGGGATGAATATGGCCATTGACATGCCTCTTCAAAATACCCCAAAAATCACCTCTTCGGTGTGGAATTATGTTAACAGAAATGCGGACAACAGGTGTCAAGCCGTATGTTGCCTATGTCAAGCTGTAATAAGTAGGGGTAAGGACGTTAAATACCTAGGAAAATCCTTCCTTATACGTCACCTGGAGCGCATTCATCAGAAGTCATTGACAAGTTTAAAAACTTTGGGTGACAGCGGAAGCAGTCCACTGACAACTAAATCCCTTCTTCCTCTTGTACCCAAGCTCCTGCAAACCACCCCACCAACTTCCTAAATGTCAATTTCCTCCTTAGACAGGAAAGCCAATAGTCCTGCAGGCCATGTCACTGGCAAGTCTGATGAGTCCTCTCCTGCCTGGGATTCCTCCGATGGATTCTTGAGTGTAACGCCTACTACTGCTGGCACTGCTGTTGTTGCTGCTGGGAGTCGATTGTCATCCCAGGAAGTCGGAAGACCACTTGTACTACTTCCAGTAAGCAATTGACTGTCCAACAGTCCTTTGCGAGGAAGATTAAATATCACAGCAGTCATCCTGTTGCAAAGCGGATAACTCAGGCCTTGGCAGCTGTGTTGGTGTTAGACGTGCATCTGGTATCCACCGTTAGTTCACAGGGACTTAGAGATTTTCTTGAGGTAGTGTGACCCCGGTACCAAATGCCATCTAGGTTCCACTTCTCTAGGCAGGCGATACCGAGATTGTACACAGACGTCAGAAAAAGAGTCACCAGTGTCCTTAAAAATGCAGGTGTACCCAATGTCCACCTAACCACGGACATGTGGACAAGTGGAGCAGGGCAGACTCAGGACTATATGACTGTGACAGCCCACTGGGTAGATGTATTGCCTCCCGCAGCAACAACAGCAGCGGCGGAACCAGTAGCAGCATCTCGCAAACGCTAACTCGTTCCTAGGCAGGCTACGCTTTGTGTCACCGCTTTCCATAAGAGGCACACAGCTGACAACCTCTTACGTAAAGTGAGGAACATCATCGCAGATTGGCTTACCCCAATTGGACTCTCCTGGGGATTTGTGACATCGGACAACGCCACCAATATTGTGCGTACATTACATGTGGACAAATTCCAGCACGTCCCATGTTTTGCACATACAATTAATTTGGTGGTGCAGAATTTTTTAAAAAACGACAAGGGTGTGCAAGAGATAATGTCGGTGTCCCGAAGAATTATGGGCCACTTTCGGCATTCAGCCACCGCGTGCCGAAGACTGGAGCACCAGCAAAAACTCCGGAACCTTCTCCGCCATCATCTGAAGCAAGAGGTGGTAACGAGGTGGAATTCAACCCTCTATATACTTCAGAGGATGGAGGAGCAGCAAAAGGCCATTCAAGACTATACATCTGCCTATGATATAGGCAAAGGAGGGGGAATGTACCTGACTCAAGCGCAGTGGAGAATGATTTCAACGTTGTACAAGGTTCTGCAACCCTTTGAACTTGCCACATGTGAAGTCAGTTCAGACACTGCCAGCCTGAGTCAGGTCATTCCCCTCATCAGGCTTTTGCAGAAGCAGCTGGAGAGATTGAAGGAGGAGCTAAAATGGAGCAATTCCGCTAGGCATGTGGGACTTGTGGATGGAGCCCTTAATTTGCTTAACCAGGATTCACGGGTGGTCAACCTGTTGAAATCAGAGCACTACATTTTGGCCACCGTGCTTGATTCTAGGTTTAAAGCCTATATTGTATCTCTCTTTCCAGCAGACACAAGTCTGCAGAGGTTCAAAGACCTGCTGGTGAGAAAACTGTCAACTCAAGTGGAAAGTGACACGTCAACAGCTCCTCCTTCACATTCTCCCGCAACTCGGGCTGCCAGGAAAAGGATAAGAATTCCGAGCCCACCCGCTGGCAGTGATGCAGTGCAGTCAGGAGCGAGTGCTGACATATGGTCCAGCCTGAAGGACCTGCCAACAATTACTGACATGTCTACTGTCACTGCATATGATTCTGTCACCATTGAAAGAATGGTGGAGGATTATATGAGTGACCGCATCCAAGTAGGCACGTCAGACAGTCCGTACGTATACTGGCAGGAAAAAAGGCAATTTGGAGGCCCTTGCACAAACTGGCTTTATTTTACCTGAGTTGCCCCCCTCCAGTGTGTACTTCGAAAGAGTGTTTAGTGCAGCCGGTCACCTTGTCAGCGATCGGCGTACGAGGTTACTTCCACAAAATGTGGGGAAGATGATGTTCATCAAAATTAATTATAATCAATTCCTCCATGGAGACATTCACCAGCAATTGCCTCCAGAAAGTACACAGGGACCTGAGATGGTGGATTCCAGTGGGGACGAATTAATACTCTGTGAGGAGGGGGATGTACACAGTGAAAGGGGTGAAGAATCGGAGGATGATGATGAGGTGGACATCTTGCCTCCGCAGAGCCAGTTTGAGCAAGTAGAGATTGATTGCTTCTTTTTTTAGTGGGGGCCCAAACCAACCAGTCATTTCAGCCATAGTTGTGTGGCAGACCCTGTGGCTGAAATGATGGGTTTGTTAAAGTGTGCATGTCCTGTTTATACAACATAAGGGTGGGTGGGAGGGCCCAAGGACAATTCCATCTTGCACCTCTTTTTTTTATTTATCTTTGCATCATGTGATGTTTGGGGCCAATTTTTTCAAGTGCCATCCTGTCTGACACTGCAGTGCCACTCCTAGATGGGCCAGGTGTATATGCCGCCCACTTGGGTCACTTAGCTTAGTCATCCAGCGACCTCGGTGCAAATTTTAGGACTAAAAATAATATTGTGAGGTGTGAGGTGTTCGGAATAGACTGGAAATGAGTGGAAATTATGGTTATTGAGGTTAATAATACTATAGGATCAAAATTGACCCCAAATTCTATGATTTAAGCTGTTTTTGAGGGTTCTTTTTTTTTTAAAACACCAGAATCCAAAACACACCCGAATCCGGGTTTAGCCAAAACGCGTCCAAATCCAAAACACCGAATCCAAAAACAAAGCACATCTCTAGTTATAATGTTTCTGTGCAGGGTAAATACTGGCTGCTTTATTTTTACACTGCAATTTAGATTTCAGTTTGAACACACCCCAACCAAATCTAACTTTTCCTGTACGTTATATCTCCCCACCCCCCATGCAGGGCACATAGTTTTGCCCGTTAGCAAACAAATTTGCTGCTGCGATCAGGTCTGAATTAGGCCTATAGTGAACTGAAGGCGATGAGGGAAGGGAGACAGGCAGTGGCACAATATAGGCAGCCAGTCGCTGCTGCCTAGCTCAGTGAAATAACCTTTGTTCCTCCCCTATGTTCCCCTCACCAAAAAAAAAGGGGATGTTTTAAGCAACTGCACCTTCAATAAGCCTATTTGAGATCAGTGAGTCTGAGGAAGCTCAGCAGGAGGCAGCCCTGTCACAGCCAGGTATATACATTAAGTATTTTTGGGACAATGTCTATTGTTTCTCCTGTGTGAGCCAATTTGTGTTTTTTTTTTCGTGTGTGTGTGTGTGTGTGTGTGTTGTGTGTGATGTGTGTGTGGGGGGGTATTTTGTTCCTGTGATGAAGCCAATGTGTTTTCTTTTTTTTTTTCTGTGGGACCAAAGTGTGTTTTACCCTGTGGGGAACCAATATGTGTGTTTTTATTTTCCTGTGCTTGCCATGCGTATGTGTTTCATTTGCATGTGTGCACTTTTTGTCCTGTGGGGGCAATGTGTGTTTATTTTCTTTACCTATGGGAGGCAATGTATGTGTTTTTTTTTCCTGTGCAGTTAGGTCTACTGTACCTGCTCTTCACAATAAAAAAAAAGAGAAACAGCGGGATAGAACATATGTGCAAACCCACAATTGTGATTACCCCTTCAAAGAGAATCTCTGATAGACATACAGGGAGTCTCATTGTTCTAATATAGAGCACAGTATAGACATTGCAGGAGGTTAACCCCCCCCCCCCCCCCCAACTGCAGCAGCTAGGCGTGGGCTGCTAGGACCTAGAGTGGAACAGTTGGATTGGACTGGTCCCACACGTTGCCACCGGAACACATCCGGGGACACTAGGGCAGAGTTATAAAAGGGAAACCCGCAGACCGATAGGGGAGCTGTGCTGAGGTGACAGAGAGCAGGGTGAGGGAGCCGTACTGTGAGGGACAGCAGCGCTGACAGGCTCCATTGGTACTGAGAACTGGCCTCTTATGGACCTGCATGGAGTGACTGCAGCAGCACCAGTTTAATAGCAGTGGGTGGTTGCTGAGGGAACAGTATAGTGGAGGGGCCAGCAGGAGAAAACCTACACCCCCTTTGAGAGACTCTGACAACTCTGGGAGCATTATACAGCTGACTGGCGAGGTATTTTAGAACAAGCACACTCAGACACTAAAGAGCAGTGAGGGGACATTATAATTATAAAATGTCTATTGACCCAGAGTCATAACTGTATATATTGCTTTAATTAACTAATTTTTCTGCAGCAATAATTAACATCCAAGTTTAGCTGCAGGAGCACCTTGACTGCTAAATAGTCGGCTTTAGTTACCCCTCACTCCTCTTTTATCAAGGATAGTGCAGTTAAGTGTTGCCAGCACTGTACTGGCATCTGTTTCATGATAATTGTGGCATCTACAGTTTTTATACTCCAAATTGATGACTGTCAAGCGGAAACAGCCAGGAACTATTTGCTAGAGAGGCATCTGCGGCACTGTAAGTCATGATTAAGGCTGGTAGGAACCAATATTTTGGAATCAACTCACCAAGTAGTCACTGCAGGCACCTTAACCTGAGAGATATATTACAATTAAAGAGGTTCAGTGTTCATCATATAAACCGTCATAGAAAGCAGAGATATAAGCTAATAATAAACCTGGGTTTGCACCATTCAGTTGCTTACTACTGATTCAGCGTCCATGTATAGCTCACATAGAGACCATGACTCCATCTCTAGTAGGAGGAATTCAATAGTATCTACCTAGGTGCAGCACCAAACAGATATCAGCAGAACTACTTTGATAACTTAGTATTGTTACAAGTTTATGTTTACTTGCTTACTATAGCTGTATTTCTAAAACTAGTATCTGGGTCAATAATTTTGGATTGCTTAAAGAAGCTTTATCTTATGTGAAATATGGTTAATGCTGTACTAATATTGTATTGTTTAACTGCTTGCATGTCTAATATGAATCAGCAGTACCACTCACCCAGGTAACTTTTTGGTTGTTCAGGTCAAAGAACACTACAAGTCGCAAAGTTCCAGTAAAATAAAACTGTTTATCGTTTTACAGTAGGTGTGCATTTTATTGTGAGAAGTAACAATCATCAATTGACTGCAATTTCAACAAAATTGCGATTATTAACTTTTTGCAAATTTCCTGAAGCTGCAATCTTTTTCAATAAACAAGTTCTCTGTTGAGAAAATCATTTGTACAACTCTTGTGTGGATTTATCTTCTTTACCTCTCTGTAGAAGATTAACAGAGATTACAGCCACCAGGTAGAAAGTATACTCACATTACAACTAAACTTTAATACTCATCTGGTTGTCACGCAATGACCAGGGCATAGCAAACTCCAAGGGGCATATTCAATTAGTCATGTTGCTCACCCCCTCCTGTGGTGCAAACAGAAATCCATGGTAAATTGGGCTGTTTGCCCTTACCACTACTACTGTGAGCAAGTTAACCAGTAGCTTCGTGTACGTAACCCAGAACCTATGGGTTACTGTGCGTTAGCTCTGAGTTCAGTGTGGGTGGAAATGGGCTTAAAATTGAATAGCTCTGAACGTTAAAGCTTGAGGCTGTCATCCCATGGTAAGCCCGTGGCTAACTGAATATTCCCCTAAATACTGTACAAATTTCCATCTTCTGTATACAAAGCAGCAACACAATAATGTGTATCAAGGGTAATGAAATTTAACTTTTCATTGACAAAAACTTTTGCTAGAAACTATTTTATGTCGGTAAATTAAGAGCGTATGCTTACAGTAGGTCCTTTCAACAAGCCAGGCATTCGCTTTACCTGCAAATCCAGTTTAGCAAACAGAATGATGACAGTAACCCAGATTTCCTGGACATACTGTACAGAATCTAAAATATTTATAGAGTTTGTAAAGAAAAAGGCGTTAATGAAGTGCTTCAAGATACATAAAATAATAATGTACACATGAACTTCTTCCCAATGTCTCTTGTTTATTATTATTAAAGCCATGTTGTACTTGACAATTAAATGATGCTCTATAAATAAATAGGTGTAGGTACTGCTGAAAACAGCAAGGATAAAAGTTTTTTAGACACAATTTAACTCCAGCTAGCAGAGGATATCATATTATGAAAATTATGAAAATATTAGCAGTGAGTGTTTCTCCCCATATCTCCTATATAATAGCCCACACTGTGACTCTGGGCCTGTGTTTATAACGCTGGGCATGGCTAGGAGTGCTCATTGGGTTAGCAGCAGGTCTATCACACCCAGTCCACAGCTGATTGGGTGAGAAACGCCCTCCCACACAGGATACATCCAATGGGAGGCTCTGCCCTTTGGCTGCTGTGTGTTCCCAGAGCAGGATTAAAAATGGGGCTGATGGAGCTACAGCTCCAGGTCCTCACCCCACAATAGGCCCACTGCATCTGCAGCAACATACCCTCCATCAATTTACACATAAAAATCGGTACAAATGCTAAAAGGGTGTGTGGCCACGGGTAAAATGGCATTGCCATGCCCCCTTTCCTATACTTTCAATGGAAGTTTGGAGAGCCAAATATCAGTACAGACCATAAAAAAAGGTACTCTACCTGCCAAAAAGGTACAGTTGGAGAATATGCCACTGCATCTGCAGCAAGTCTCTGTGCTGTAGATAGGGGAAGAAAACAAACCTTTTACTGCAGCATTCTATGTCCTGCTGCCAGTCCGCCTGCCCCCTCCGGCATCAACAATCCCCACTCCCTAGCCACGGCACAGGTGGAACAAAAGCTGCTGCGGCCACCGGCATAGATGTGTATGAAAGCGGCACAGTGGAAGGCTTTCATAGCCCTCCCTGCGACGCATACTCTCTGAGACCCCCGGAGCCTCCTCTGCGTGTGAGGGCACAGAAGTGCCTCCCCGCCACAGCCACGCCCAGATCCCCAGAGGCCCTGACTCCGCAACACAGGACCTGGGCAGCCGGCCTGGAAGCCCTGAGACCGCTAATGTAATGGATAGAGTGGGTGATATCGCAGAGGGTAATATCTGGACGCTGAATCAATGTAAAAGGTGACAGTGCTGAGCAGTACAGTGGGTGTGCAGTGTCACTGACACAGCACAGCACTTACCTTTTACATTGATTCAGCAAGTCAGTCAGTTCTGCCAGCCAGTCACTATTGTTAGCGCCAGTGTCCCAATGCGCGCATTACAGGGAAGTAGATGCACTAAATAAATTACAGCTCCCAGCAGCCCTTAGCGCCGAAGCATTCCGGCGCTAAGGGCTGCTGGGAGCTGTAGTTTATTGAGTGCTTCTTCTTCTTCTCTGTAATGCGGCGCTTTGGGACACCGGCACTAACAATAGTGACTGGCTGCTTGGCTGCTGTGCGAGTCTCCGGGAGAGCCACTGCCAAAGGCAGGACAGCAGCTTAGTTGCTTCCGGTAGGAGAAGCATTACCTGCCCCTCCCCCACTCGCAGTACCTCTGGGCCCCATCCGTGGCACCCCCACACACCCCCTCCACCACTAGCGGTGGCTCTGGACCCCCTCCCCCACCCTTGGCACCAACACACCTGCCCATCCCCCACCCACAGCACCACCGCACCAGCCCCTCCCTTACCCTCAGCACCCCAGCAACCGCTCCTCCCCCACCCGCGGTGGCTCTGGACCCCCTCCCCCACCCGCGTCACCACCGCACCAGCCCCTCCCCCACCCATGGTACCCCCACAACTGCCCCCCCACCTGCATTTCCCCTGGACCCCTCCCCCATCCGCATCTCCCTCGCACTCGCCACTCCCCCAACCACAGCACCTACTAGGTGATTTATCAGGCCCTGCATGCGCTGTTCACGCCGTTGCAAGGGGCTTTGACCCCTGAACCATCACACGCCCTTTGTCCGTGCAATATTTAACCACTCACGCAATTATGATTGGAGGTGATGCTCCATATAATAAAAATATTGCACGCCACAAGGGCGTGAAAGGGTAAAGGGGGCGTAGCCCCTTACAATGATGTAAAGAGCGCCTGTAGGGCACGATGAATCACCTAGTTCTATTATATTTTCCAAGGCCACAAGACCTATGTGTTAATGGGTAAGATCAGGGCCATCTTAAAAGCATCATAGGCCCTGGGCTAAGCAATGCACTGGGGCTGTACCTGTCCACTCATGGGAATACTTTCTTAAAATATCATAGTTTACCACTCCTGCGTTCTCGCACCCTCTCTCCACATGCTTCCATAGAGTAAATGACTTATCTCTTAGACTGGTGGCTAGCTCCAGTCATCCACTAGTAAGCATGCTGACAGCCATTCACTGTCTGGCTGCAGACTGGGAGGCAGGAGGAGAATGCTGCCTGGCCCCTCTGTGTATAATTCACAAACAGAACGTCAAAGCAGCAATCTCTTTCTACCCCCCAAGAAGCTCCAGAGGAACCAGCTTGGAAGGGGGGGAGGTTCAGATGTCCCCCAGCCCACCCACCCCTATTAAAAGACCCCTAGAATCATGGGGCCCTGGGCATTTGCCCAGTACTCCTATATATTAAGATGGCCCTAGGTTAGGTAAATGGAAATATAATAGCAGGATTTTAAATGGGATCCCAAAAACACACACATTCACACCCTGCATTACAATATAATATTAACTTGGAATGTCTAAGTGACTTGGCAGCATAAGGACACATAAATAACAGCAGTACAGGCATGTGTATGCTTATTAAGCTGCCAAGCATATGATGCTGTCCATTAATGGCCAACCCCTGTCAGTTGTACACACTTAAAGACAATTTATATATGGTTCAGAATTGAACCTTGTATAGTACAGCTGATTTCCAGACTTTTGTGGGTAATGGCAGAAACAGTAATAGAAACCCTTTTAATTACTATTTTAAAAGTATTAATTTTCAGGTAGATTTTTTTTACGGACATTTGGGCTGATGCAGAGTTGACTACAATTCAGCCATAATGCCTACTGCACTGGTGGCTATTCTGATCCACTGCTTGCGTACAAAGATGCACCATCGGACACACATCTGTCACACCATTGGACCTTTGATCAATGTTATAGTTGCTCAGAATGTCCGTCGAGGGGCAGGAACCACTGGTAAGAAGAAGCAGTCAATAGCTGTGACACTTCCCCCCAAACAAGTTGTGACATGCTTGTGTTCAAGTTGCCCCACCCCCACTACCTTCTACAAATGGTCACTACAGATATGTCCACCATCATCACAATCCATTTTCTGCGACTAATGTGCCTGTTCATGCGTATATGCGAATAGTCACACCCACAATCATGCATAGCTTGCATGCAACGTAGCAACAATGAAGAAGGTGCCATCTGTATCTGTCAATCATTCTGCGTCCTACTCCACAGTATGAGTGCTGTCTGCAGACCATCGTAACACATACGCTGTGTGACTCTGACGCATGAGCAGTAGCAAAAATGACTAATGACTGTGCAAACATCGGCTTATCGACCTCCTCTGAATCAGGCCCTAAATGCATATATTCTCCTATATGAAGAGTTGTACACATCTTTGCAGCTGGACTGCACACATCTTTACATAATCATTATCAGTGCAGGCTTGCACAGCCCTATCCCTAGTGTTAAAGCTCTATCTCAACACAGACAAATAGACACATACACAAAAGTCATAGCTCACAATTCCATCGACTTAGTCTGCATGTAAACGCCTTGCAACCATCAGTTATGACCATAAATGCATACACTCTAGATCTCTAGAGCATGCCCAGGGCAGGATGCGTCATGCATAACATTTTGAAGACAGGACTATACAGTACGAGGAGCTTGCTATAGTCAGTAGGCCTAATCTCTTATGTAAATATAGTTTCTCATACATCCTAGAGGATGCTGGGGACCACATCAAGACCATGGAGTATAGGAGGTTCCGCAGGAGCCATGGACACTCTTAAGACTTTTCAATGGGTGTGAACTGGCTCCTCCCCCTCCTCCAGACCTCAGTTTTAGAAATGTGCCCAGGCAGACTGGATGCACTCTGAGGAGCTCTACTGAGTTTCTCTGAAAAGACTTATGTTAGGTTTTTTATTTTCAGGGAGATCTGCTGGCAACAGACTCCCTGATTCGTGGGACTGAGGGGGCAGAAGCAGAACCAACTTCCTAAAGAGTTTCATGGCTCTGCTTCTGGCTGACAGGACACCATTAGCTCCTGAAGGGTACTGAACGCTAGCCGTGTCTAGATGCTCACTCCCACAGCACGCTGTTACCCCCCTCACAGAGCCAGAAGTCAGAAGACAGGTGAGTATAAGAAGAATGAACTTCTATCAAGTAAGTAACGGCTGAGGTATGGTGTGGCTGGCGGGAGCGCAGCGCGCCATTGCTGCCCACACACACAGGCACTGCAGGGTGCAGGGCGCGGGGGGGGCGCCCAGGGCAGCAAAAATATACCTCAAAACTGGCTAAAAGGGGGCATAAGGTGTCGCTGGCACAGCCCTACCCCCGCCAGTACAAATATTACAATGATTACTGAGTGTAAGGACGCGTCATTGCGGGGGTGGAGCTTCTTCCTCAGGCAGCCAGCACACTGCTCAGCTCATTTTCTCTCTCTCTCCTCAGTCTGCAGAGAACACGCTGGTCCTCTCCTCCACTTCTGACAAGTACAGGGTGATATTTAGGGGGGGCACGAGGCGTTGTAGTGCATTTTATAGTGTGCTTATCTGTATAAAAGCGCTATTGGGCTGTGGGCATTCTGTGTTCACACTCATTACATACTGGCGCTGGGATTGTGAACTGGCTGCTCCTATACTGTGTCCCTCTGACAGATTTTACTGTGGGTCTGTCCCCAAATAAGGCCCAGTGTGTCTGTGAGTGTGCTGTACACGTGTGAGGCATGTCTGAGGCAGGGAGTTCTTCCCTGGAGGAAGCCATTTTAGGGACACAGAGTTGTAATATGGTGGCGCTGCCGGCACACCAAGAGCCTGCATGGGTGAAAGAGATATGTGACAGTATGCATCTGATTAACCAAAGATTAGATAAGTCTGAATCTAAGGCAGCATGCTGGAGAAAATCTGTGGAAGATGTGATTTTTCAGGATTCTTTTATTCCTTATGCATGCGGCCCCTCTGGGTCACATAAGAGACCATTTGCGAATGTTGTACACACTGATACCGACACGGACTCTGATTCTTGTGTCGATGATAGTGACTCCAGAGAGATAGATCATAAATTGGCGAAAAGTATACAATATATGATTGTGGCTATAAGGGACGGGTTCACTACGGCTGGCCGGCGGTCGGGCTCCCGGCGACCAGCATCCCGGCGCCGGGAGCCCGACCGCCGGCTTACCGACAGCTTGGCGAGCGCAAATGGGCCCCTTGCGGGCTCGCTGCGCTCGCCACGCTATGGGCACGGTGGCGCGCTACGCGCGCCACACTATTTTATTCTCCCTCTATGGGGGTCGTGGACCCCCACGAGGGAAAATAAGTGTCGGTATGCCGGCTGTCGGGCTCCCGGCGCCGGTATACTGAGCGCCGGGAGCCCGACCGCTGGCAAACAGAAGACCACCCATAAGGGACGTGTTGGAGGTTACAGAAACCACTCCTGTACCTCAGGAGAATGCTTATTTTTATAAGGAAAAGAAACCCAAAGTCACATTCCCTCCTTCCCACAAACTAAATGCTCTCTTTGAAGGGATGTGGGTGAATCCTGATAAGAAATTTCGTATTCCCAAAAGGATTCAGATAGCTTACCCTTTCCCAGCAGAGGACAGGAAAAAATGGGAAACACCCCCTGTGTTAGACAGTGCACTTTCCAGGTTGACAAAGAAGGTAATACTCCCTGCACCTGGCACGGCTTCACTTAAGGAGCCAGCAGACCATAAAATGGAAACGACATTGAAATCCATTTATGTAGCCAATGGTACACTGCTCAGGCCCGCTAATGCCTGCGCGTGGGTGAGTCGCGCTATTGAAAAATGGTCAGAAAGCGTGTCATCAGAAATTGACACGATTGATAAAGATGAGATACTCCTTAAGTTAGGGAATATCAAGGATGCTGCCGCCTACATGCTGGAAGCAATGAAGGATATTGGACTCTTGAGTTCACAAGCCGCTACCATGGCAGTATCGGCTAGGCGGGCATTGTGGATTCGCCAGTGGAACCCGGATGCAGATTCCAAAAGAAACATGGAGGCTCTCCCATATAAAGGTGAGGCCTTATTTGGCGATGGCCTGGATGCGTTAGTCTCGGCGGCTACCGCAGGTAAGTCGACATTTTTGCCCTCTGCGCCTGCACCGGCAAAAAAGACCTATCACCCGCGCATGGAGTCCTTTCGGCCCAATAAATACAAAAAGATGAGAGGTTCCCCCTTCTTTGCAGGTAGGGGAAGTGGAAAGGGAAAGAAGTCTGCAGCGGCTTCCGGTTCCCAAGAGCAGAAGTCTACCCCTACTTCTGCCAAATCTTTAGCATGACCCTGGAGCTCCCTTGCGGGAGACCGCTCGGGTGGGGGCACGTCTCCAACTGTTCAGCCACGGTTGGATTCTGTCTGGCCTGGATCCCTGGGTATTGCAAATAGTAACCCAGGGATACAAGCTGGAGTTTCAAGACGTTCTCCCATGCCGATTTTTCAAATCGACCTTGCCAGTTTCTCTGCCAGAGAGAGAAGCAGTAACAGTGGCAATCCAAAAATTAGGTCAGGACCAGGTCATAGTCCTGGTACCATTGTCACAACAAGGACGGGATTTTTATTCAAGCCTCTTTGTTGTTCCGAAGCCGGACGGCTCGGTCAGACCAATCCTAAACCTAAAAGATCTGAATTGCTACCTGAAAAGGTTCAAGTTCAAGATGGAATCACTTCGGGCGGTGATTTCCAGTCTGGAGGAGGGGGACTACATGATGTCGGTGGACATAAAGAATGCTTACCTGCATGTTCCCATTTACCCTCCTCACCAGGCTTATCTGAGATTCGCGGTTCAGGATAGCCATTACCAATTCCAGACCTTTTGGCCTCTCCACAGCACCGAGGGTGTTCAGCAAGGTGATGGCGGAGTTGATGGTCCTCCTTTGTCAGAAAGGAGTCAATATAATTCCGTTTCTGGAAGATCTCCTGATAAAGGCGAGATCCAGGGAGCAGTTGTTACAAAACATCTCACTCTCTCTGTCAATACTCCAACAACACGGGTGGATCATTAATTATCCAAAGTCACAGTTGTAACCAACGACAAGGTTGTCTTTCCTCGGGATGATTCTAGACACAGAAGTTCAGAGAGTATTTTTGCCATTGGAATAGGCTTTGGAAATACAGAAAATGGTAAAACAGATACTGAAACCACCCTGTGTGTCGATCCATCAGTGCTTTCAGTTGTTGGGGAAGATGGTGGCGGCCTACGAGGCCAAACAGTTTGGCAGGTCCCATGCCAGAGTATTCCGGTGGGACCTGTTGGACAAGTGGTCGGGGTCACACCTGCACATGCACCGAAAGATAATCCTGTTATCAAAAACCAGGATTTCGCTCCTGTGGTGGTTACACAGCTCTAACCTACTAGAGGGACGCAGGTTCGGGATTCAGGACTGGGTCCTGGTAACCACGGATGCAAGTCTCCGAGGCTGGGGAGCAGTCACTCAGGGAGAAAACTTCCAAGGACGTTGGTCACATCAGGTAGCCTGCCTTCACATAAACGTGCTGGAGCTGAGAGCCATTTACAATGGCCTATAACAAGCGGTACATCTTCTTCAAGACCGTCCCGTGCAGATCCAGGCGGACAATGTAACAGCAGTCGCATACATAAACAGGCAGGGCGGAACGAAAAGCAGAGTGGCAATGGCAGAGGCGACAAAAATCCTCTGCTGGGCAGAAAAACATCTACAAGCTCTGTCGGCAATATTCATTCCGGGAGTAGACAACTGGGAAGCAGACTTCATCAGCAGACACGATCTCCATCCAGGAGAGTGGGGCCTCCACCAAGAAGTCTTTGCAGAGGTGACAAGTCTTTGGGGAGTTCCTCAAGTAGACATGATAGCATCTCGCCTCAACAAGAAGCTTCAGAAATACTGTTCCAGGTCGAGAGACCCTCAAGCAATAGCAGTGGATGCGCTAGTGACCCAGTGGGTTTTCCCGTCAGTATATGTCTTCCCTCCACTTCCGCTGATCCCAAAGGTACTCAGGATCATAAGAAAAACAACGGTTCGAGCAAACTTCATTGCCCAGACTGGACAAGGAGGGCTTGATACCCAGATCTTCAGCAATTGCTCATAGAAGATCCTCGGCCTCTTCCTCCTCGCGAGGACCTGCTGCAGCAGGAGCCATGCGTGTATCAAGACTTACCGCGGCTACATTTGACGGCATGGCTGTTGAGCGCCGGATCCTAGCCAGGAAGGGTATTCCCAAGGAAGTCATCCCCACTCTTATTCAGGCCAGAAAAGGAGTAATGTCGAAACATTACCACCGTATTTGGAGAAAATATATGTCTTGGTGTGAATCCAAGAAAGCTCCTATGGAAGAGTTTCACTTAGGACGTTTCCTCCATTTTCTACAGGCTGGTGTGGAAGCGGGCCTCCGATTGGGATCAATCAAGGTCCAGATTTCGGCCTTGTCAGTGTTCTTCCAAAAACAATTGGCCTCTCTTCCAGAGGTTCAGACCTTCATTAAAGGGGTTCTGCACATCCAGCCTCCATTCGTGCCTCCAGTGGCACCATGGGACCTTAACGTGGTGTTGCAGTTTCTTCAATCGGATTGGTTTGAGCCTCTACAAGAGATAGAGTTGAAGTTTCTCACTTGGAAAGTGGTGATGCTTTTGGCGTTGGCATCGGCAAGACGGGTGTCTGAATTGGGGGCCTTGTCTCACAAGAGCCCTTACCTGATCTTCCATGAAGATAGGGCAGAGTTGAGGACTCGTCAACATTTTCTTCCGAAGGTGGTTTCATCTTTCCACATAAACCAACCTATTGTAGTGCCAGTAGTTACTGACACATTCACTGAATCAAAGTCTCTAGATGTGGTTAGAGCTTTGAAAATCTATGTTGCTAGAACGGCTCGAATACGGAAAACAGAGGCCCTGTTTGTCCTGTATGCTCACAACAAAATTGGGTGTCCTGCTTCCAAGCAGACTATTGCACGTTGGATCAGAAATACGATTCAGCAAGCTCATACTACGTCTGGATTGCTGTTACCGATGTCGGTAAAGGCCCTTTCCACTAGGAAGATGGCTCATCCTGGGTGGCTGCCCGGGGGGTCTCGGCATTACAACTGTGCCGAGCAGCTACTTGGTCAGGGTCAAACACATTTGCAAAGTTCTACAAGTTTGACACCTTGGCCGATGAGGACCTAAAGTTTGGTCAATCGGTGCTGCAGGGTCATCCGCACTCTCCCGCCCGTACTAGAGCTTTGGTATAAACCCCATGGTCTTGATGTGGTCCCCAGCATCCTCTAGGACGTATGAGAAAACAGGATTTTAATACCTACCGGTAAATCCTTTTCTCCTAGTCCATAGAGGATGCTGGGCGCCCATCCCAGTGCGTACTTTACCTGCAGTTTAGTTATTAGAGTTACACAAGTTGTGTTATCTTAGTTCAGCATGTTGCTGCAATTCGTTCAAGCCTGTTGGCTTGTCTTATGTTGAATGCCATGTGTGCGGCATGGTTGAGGGTGTGAGTTGGTATGTATCTCACCACTAGTATTAAAGTAAGTCCTTCCCTCGAAATGCCCGTCTCCCAGGGAACAGTTCCTATAACTGAGGTCTGGAGGAGGGGCATGGGGAGGAGCCAGTTCACACCCATTGAAAAGTCTTAAGAATGCTCATGGCTCCTGCGGAACCGCCTATACCCCATGGTCTTGATGTGGTCCCCAGCATCCTCTACGGACTAGGAGAAAAGGATTTACCGGTAGGTATTAAAATCCTGTTATTCTAAGAATGGAGTGAGAAAATAGAATGAAAAGTCCCCTTGGAAGAATAATAAATCCCAAGTTGCATTGCAGTATTATCTTTATGAAACACAGGACCAGATTCAGAGGTGTAAGGAGCTGCAGTAGCAGCTGTGACTTATGTTGCAGATTATTTATGTATTTATTTATTAACACTTTCTTATATAGCACAGCATATTCCATTGCACTTTACTATTTGAACAACAGTAATAGAACAAAACTGGGTAAAAATAGAGGTAGGAAGACCCTGCTTGCAAGCTTACAATTTACAGTGTTACACAAAGATATATGTTACTTATTGCATAATGGTCCACCAGATTACAAAGTGTTTTAATGGGCTGTAGAATGTGGTCACCCAGCAATGTTGGCCAAGGGTCAGAAGGGGGTGGAAGTGAAGAAAGACAAAATATGTGAGGTTATGTGTGTACTGTACATAGGGGATCTAATTATATAGGAATGCACTGAAGGTTTTGTGAGTGGTTATGAAATTTGATAAGCTTGTCTAAAGAGGAGGGTTTTCAGTGAATGCTTGAAGGTTTGGAGACTAGAGGTGAGTCTTATTGTGCGTGGCAGGGTATTCCACAGATTGAGTGCAGCCTGAATAAAGTTCCATAATTTTGAGTGGGAGCAAGGTCGGTTTGGGAGTATTTTGAGATGAGTAAAGAGATGTATGTTGGTGCAGTTTGGTTAATAGCCTTGTATGTAAGTAAAAGTATTTTATATTGAATACGGTCGAATGCCGGTACCCAATGGAGATACTGACAGAGCGGATCTAGTGAGGAAAATCAGTATTGCAGCTGCATTCAAAATTGATTGTAGTGATGAGAGCCTATTGTCTTGTGTAAGATATGGTTGTATTTTGGACATGTTTATTAGATGTATGTAACATTATTCTGAGACAGATTTGGGGTTATTAAATTGTTTGAAAAGTCAGTTGGTGTCTGTTTTTTCTAACAGACAGGAAAAAACAGACACCCAACCGACTTTTCAAAAATGTTAATTCCCCCCATTGAATATGGGGAACCAAAGACAGTTTAGAGTCAAGAATGACACCTAGACAGCGAGCTTGTGAGGTAGGGTTGATTGTCGAGTTATCAACAGTAATAGAGATATCAGGTTGGTAACTATTATTGGCCGAAGGAAACAAAATTAATAATAATTAATTATGTTTTGGAAAAGTTAAGTTTGAGGTGGTGAGATGCCATTGAAGATGAAATGGCAGAAAGACATCCAGTGACACAACCCAAGACAGATGGTGACAAATCTGGGGAGGATAGGAAGATTTAAGTAACATCCATGGGGGTAATTCCAAGTTGATCGCAGCAGGATTTTTGTTAGCAATTGGGCAAAACCATGTGCACTGCAGGGGAGGCAGATATAACATGTGCAGAGAGAGTTAGATTTGGGTGGGGTGTGTTCAATCTGCAATCTAATTTGCAGTGTAAAAATAAAGCAGCCAGTATTTATCCTGCACAGAAAGAAAATAACCCACCCAAATCTAACTCTTTCTGCACATGTTATATCTGCCTCCCCTGCAGTGCACATGGTTTTGCCCAATTGCTATCAAAAATCTTCTTGCTGCGATCAACTTGGAATTACCCCCCATATGCAGATGATACTGAAATCCGAAAGAGCTGATTAGATCACCAAGAGATGTGGTATAGATTGAAAAAAGCACAGGACTTAAAACAGAGCCTTGCAGTACTCTAACTGATCGAGGTAATGAAGAGGAGGTGGATTCAGAAAAACAAACACTGAAAGAGTGATTAGATAGATAAGTTGAGAACCAAGAAAGGGCTGTGCCCTGGAGACCTAAGGATTGTAGTGTTTGTATGAGAAGAGAGTGGTCAAGCAGCAGAGCGCTCAAGGAGAAAAAGAAGTGAGTAATGGCCTTTAGATGACCAGATCATCCACTACCTTAGTCAGTGCTGTCTGTGGAATGTTGGGCATAAAAGCCTAAGTAAAGTGGATCCATTAAGTTGTGTTAGTTAAGAAAGTGTGTGAGGTGAGTCTAGGCATTTCTCTCAAGTAGCTTGGAGGGGCATGGGAGCTTAGAAATGGGATGGAAATTTGAAAGAGAGGGTAAAAATGTTGTTTTTTTTTCAGGATGAGAGTAATCACTGCATTTTTAAACAGGGATGGAAAGATACCAGTACACAGAGATATATTACATATTTTAGTTAAGGTTGGGATGAGCACAGGAGACAGAGCTTTACTTATTTGCGAGGGTATAGGATTAAGGGGAGAGGTAGTAGAGTAGGCAGATGAGAAGAGTGCAGATACTTCATCTTCATTTGTGGGATCAAATGGAGAGAAGGTGTTAAATTGTTCAGGAAGGGTATGAGCAGGTCACTGGGTGTGGAAGAGCATACCATTTCATTTTGGATCTTATTAATCATGTCCTTGAAATTGGAAGCAAGATCTTGTGCAATGATAGTAGCTGGTGGGATTGGTGAGGTAGGGATAACAAGTGACATAAATGTATTAAAAAGACACGTGGGGTTAAAGGCTTGAGCAGAGATTGTAAATATGTTTGTTTGGTAGTGTCAGGAGCATTACAATAAGAGTGGTAAATGGTCAATTATGTGAGGAAGTCACTTGAACTATGAGATTTATGCCACTGATTTTTGTTGATGTCTTGTGAATTTATAGTGCCACAGTTGCCGTCTACAGCAAGTCTACGTGGAGTGTGATGGGTAACTGGAGCCACTTCATCAAGTGCTGTTTCTAGAGTCTGGTTCACTTGTGATACAGCAGTCTCAGGAGAGGTGAATGTAGAAATTGGTGGGAATAGTTGTTGCAGAGAGGTGGATAGTTGTTGAAAATGAATAGCGTTAATATTTATGCGGGCTTGAGGAGGTTTGGTAGACATTGAGTTTGAAGTAATGGAGGAAAGTATGCAGGTGATTTGGTTGTGATCTGAGAGAGGGAAAGGAGTGTTATTAAATTCCAAAACAGAGCATAGTCTGGTGAACACAAGATAAAGGCAGCGGCCCTCCTGATGAGTAGGGGAGGTAGTACATTGGGTGAGGCAAAGAGAAGATGTTAGAGAGAGTAGTTTGGAGGCATAGGAAGATTGTGTACTTTCAAACGCAATATTGAAATCACCCATAATGATGTCAGAGGATAAGAGGTAAGGGAGCTAAGCAGAAAAATATTCCTGAAATTGTTTGGGTTGCCCAGGTGGGTGATATCAGCAACATGCAGAGAGAAAGGGATTAAAATCCTAATAGAATGTATTTCAAATGATGTAAATGTGAGTGATGGAACCAGTGGTAGAACTTTGTATATGATAAATTGGGACAGTAATATTAA
This sequence comes from Pseudophryne corroboree, assembly GCF_028390025.1. Lineage (NCBI taxonomy): Eukaryota > Metazoa > Chordata > Amphibia > Anura > Myobatrachidae > Pseudophryne > Pseudophryne corroboree. The sequence continues at coordinate 218,208,104 of NC_086450.1, forward strand.
ATTCCCACATCCATTACTTTTACTAGGCCAGAAGATGTGTGTGAAGTGGAGCTAACCATGTGACAGTGCTACAGGGGAGGCTGTGTCTGATTGTGTGAGCCATGTTTCTGGTTATAGCTAGCACATTGAGTTTTTTTTTTAAATGAAAAGGTCATGGATAGATGTTAATTTGCTGCAAACAGAGCGCTCATTCCATAAATCACATTTTAGTGATTTGTTGAATTGATTGTGATCAGCTGAATGTGAGTGTTGTATGTGGATGGGATCTGGATTTGGGGATATGTCACCAGCTTGTAGAAGCATAGTTGTATGGAGGTATGTGATAGTTTTTTATGGTGACAGGTTGAGGATATTATAATCAGTGTATATAGATAACTTAAAAGCTCATGAGTGTTAATAAGAGGGGAGTGGATTAATTAGGCTGCACTGTGCACGGAGAGATAACTTGCAGTGATAGTGAAGGATGTTACCTCTTTAGAGAGTATACCATGAAGTGTTATTAGAAAAAAACAGTTTGTAGCACATTATGTTTTTGGAATAAACGTAGAGACATTTATGCTAGTGCATAAGGAATATGCAAGTTATATGGTGAAATGACCTGGTCTCCAATGTTGTTCAATGTTTGTTCAACTGATAGTTTAACTATTATTTGAAAAATGTTGACAATTTTAAATTTCCACACGTCGGATATTTGCCCCTCAGACAACTGCCCCCTTAACTGAACGTAAAGATATAGTAGGTCTAATTAAGAAAGCCTACAGTTGAAGCAAATGAACATCTAATAAAAATACTTAAATTACCCCGTGTGAAGTAAACATTATTCCATGTATGTTTCAGAAACTCCACTCCACTGAACAACATCTTCAAAAGAGACTAAATCAACTACAAGCAAGTACTAATATTATACACATCATTTTAAACACACAGCCAATGAATTATACATTAATGAGAATACAGATTAGGAGTTATAGTGGTTGTCAATGAAATTTCCACACAGATAAGGATATTTGTGGGTTAATGTAGACTGAGACTTGTAGGGATCAGTAATGAAATTCACATACAGTACATTAGCTACATACCTGAATTTATTCTAATGCTGTAGCTGATGGGCTTCCTACTGAGATACCCATGGGCTACAGCTCTAATCCGCTGCTGTGAAAGTGTCCCCATCGAGATGACACCAGCAGCACCAATGGACATTAGAGCAACCCTGTGATTGCTCAGAAAGTTCAATGATTCTTGGCCGCCGATGCCAGGGGAACTGGCACTGCTGAGACATTTCGTGACACCGACATGCCCACTGATGAATACCAACCTCCTAGTCACAAACCAGGAATGCCTATTTAAATTGCATGGATTGCAATGTAATCTGATCTGTGACCACCCACAGCAACCATCGGGACGCATGAGCAGAGTGTCTAAGATGCATGCAAAGATTTAGAACAAAGGTGGTTATTCCGAGTTGATTGCAGCCAGCAACTTTTTGCTGCTGCTGCGATCAACTAGTAAACGCCTATGGGGGAGTGTATTTTAGCTTAGCAGGGCTGCGATCGCGTGTGCAGCCCTGCTAAGCTAAAAAAAAATTCAAGTAAAACAAGACCAGCCCTGGACATACTTACCCTGTGTGACGATCTCTGCATGCTGGAGCTGGTTTTGACGTCAGACATCCGCCCTCCATTCTCCTGGACACACCTGCGTTTTCTTATCCACTCCCCGAAAACGTCTGGCAACGCTTCGATGATGCCCAGGTACGCCTTCTTTCTGTCAATCTTCTTGCGGTCGGCTCTGCGACCGCTTTCTTCATTGTACTGAACGTAACCCGGTGACCCCTGTAGCCAGACAACGTCATGCATGCGCAGTGCGACCACCGCACAGGTGCATTCCGGACCCGTTCTCACCGCAGCGACAAACCGATGCGTGCGAGCGGGTCGGAATGACCCCCAATGTCATTTTGTGCCCAATATTTTACTGTATCCGGCAGACAATTCCCTCTCTAGCTGTCAATACTGTGGCTGAAGTCTGCTTTCCATTTACTAAGGAGTGAACGTGCAGCTATTTCCATAGAGTATCTTTTAAAATGTGTTAATCTTACCTAACATGTGTTCCTTTTGTAGGCTGGATGCAGATACATTTCATGCCTGAGGTCTTTCTCCTCTGCAAACTGAATTTTTCTTCTAGTTCAGTTGTACGCTAATCAATAAGTAAATACTGGTATAATAGGCAGCATTTTTATACAGTAGTATCTCTATGCACTTTTAAATAATTTATGATGACAGATAAGACAGCACAGATGAAACTTATTTTATTTTTGTAAAGATATTCTATCATGAGGAAAAAAATAATTACTATGCTTACTGCAGTTTTGGATTAACGCAGTGGTGGATTTTACCTATGGGTTACAGGACTAATATATAGACACGCCTCCCATAGACAGACACTGCTTGTATAAGTTATAGGGGCTAATTCAGTAGGGATAGCAAATTCTGCTGATCAGCAGAATTTGATATCCTTTGGATCGCATGTTGTGGGCCGCCCAGCATGCTGACTGGCGCCTCTCCCCCTTGATGAAGCAGAAATTGCGATCGCCTCCCAATTTCTACTTCATCGTAAAATTTATTGATGCCTCCTGCCAGCACAGCTTAGCTGCGGCCGCAGGAGACCCGGCGCCATCTTACCCATTGCGGCAGCTGTGTGTGACGTCACGCAGCTGCCACGATCACGCTCCTAACACGCTCCTGTTCGCGCTGCACCGCCCAATGTTCGCGCCACACCACCCACCATTTGCATTGCTCCACCCCCGCAATGCTCCATCTCCTCCTTGGAAATTGAGTGTTGGCCCCTAAAATCTAAATCTTTCACAATGTTTACAAAAGAGATAGATGTGTCAACTGAAAAACAGACAAATCAGTGCCCAAAAAAAGATCATTAATGCTGAAGAATAAACTGTCTATTCACAAATCCCTAAGGAGATTCCTGTCCATGTTAGCTATATGTGAGACTGAAATTTGAGAAGCCTTTTTACGCCATTTCTACATCCTCTGCAAATGTGGGGATTAAAAGTACAAGTAAAGATTGTGACATAATAGAAATTGAGAATGTGGGGGATATATTTGTCAACTATCTGCCGCTAATAAGGATGTTGAAGATGAGGATGTTGCTTAAGTAATGAAATTTGTTTTACAAAATTATAATAATTTGTAAAATAATAACAAACTGTCCAGTATCAGCTACCAGCCATTTGGACCAGCACATGCAATTTCCTCTGTCAGCACCTTCATCATCAGCCTCCCCACTAATGATCGGTGGTAGTTCTTTCAAATAATTGTTTTCTGGGGCTCAAACAAACCAAGCACTTCAGCCACAAAGGTGGCAATAACTGTTGCTGAAGTGCTTGATTTGTTAAACTGTGTATGAACATTTAATATACCATAAAAGGTTGTGTGGGAGGGCCCAAGACCAATTCCATCTTGCACCACTTTTCACAATGCGCTGTGTTTGCGGGGAAAGGCATTTGGAACAGACTTTTTTTTATAGACAAACATTTTTATTGGTTATTGCTCTAATACATTACTAATTTACAACACATTTTAACCAGAAAACAGTACAATGTTAAAACAATAGCCAAGGACTCCCAACAAGGGTTGTAAAGCAATGTTAATGGCCAAGAATTCCAGACAAGGGTTGAAGAGCAATGTTGATAGCTAAGGATTCCCAAAAGGGTTGAAGAGCAATGCTAATAGCCAAGGATTCGCAACAATGGTTAAAGAACATAGGAGGCTGGTCATACTACCCTCCTCATAACATTTTCTTAATCGATCAAATAATTACATTTAATTTATTCTTCCTTCCTTTACCTGTCTTCAACTACATACGTACAGTACTTCACCTCCATTTTCCTATAATGCCATGTGGCCTCCTCTTTCAAAAACATTAATTCTATGGGGTTGCATAGTTACCTGCCAATCACGCACAAAACAGTCAGCCATGGGGGGCTGTATTTTCCCCCGGGACTGTTAGTCCAGGCTACGATTAACAAAGAGAATGCTTCCTGTAGGAAGCCACTCCCTGCCTTTCGGGCAGCGCTGCTTGGCTTCTATAGGCTGCCGCAGATGCAGTCCATAGAAACCAGTGTTTTGCACTTGCGCTGTTAACAGCATCTGCCAGATGTATTGCACAGGTGCTGGGTCCCAAGTGGCCAGGGCTCTCCTTCTATCCTCCAACTGAAGGCAGCATGGGTAGCGGCAGCCTCCCTCATCCAAAGAGGCAGGAGCTGATGCTGCTTCATGTGTCTTAATAAACAGACATTCCTTCATTCTCATAATATACAGACACACTTTCTATATGGTATGTCTCATAATATACAGATATACAGATACAGCTTTAAGATATAAGGGCCATTTTATTATTATGAACATCCCTTTTGTGGTGATATGTAAAAAAAATAATTGTAGCTAATTATGGCGATAAAAAGTTCCTTTATTACCACAATTTATTGAAGAAAATATCACTGTTATTAGTATGAAGTGGAAAGCTTTAACTTCACATCACCTCCAATCGGCACGAGCATTATCTGCCAAATAGGAGGAGGAAGGGAAAGGGTGAAGAGGGCAAAACTGGAAGAAAGAGGGAGGAGTAGAGTAGAGGAAGTAGATACAAAAGGACAAGATGAAAAATGGCTTGTGTGGGCACAGGGGAAAAGTGGGTCATGAACAAAAAAGAAGAAGGTGGAGGAATAGATACAAGAATTTGTACAGCAAAAAGCAAACTGGGAGCATGCTGTTAATTGCTCTCTTGTTGGTCTGACATTAGAAGAGCGGTATAATAACATATTGTCTTAATATTAGACATTCCTGTTTAACTGTTCATATATTCTCATTCATCTCAGACAGGTTAATCAGAAGAAACCCTGAATACTATTTATAATATGATACACTTTAAAAACATCAATATACTATAACAGTATATTACAAACTGTATGCGTAGCGCTAGCGCATATTGCAAATATAAATCTTTAAATTCACACCCACTTTCCACATTGCCTTCATTTCACTTACAATATGCTTAAGGCACAAGTTTCACATTTGCTACTTTTTGTACCACTATATGTTATTTTTTTATGGTTCAAATTAGAGCAGCTACAAAACATAGCCTCCATGTATGTTATTTTCCTATTAATTAAACCTAACATATTTTATAGTGTACTTTCACTTCTACAGGGTATACATTTTCAGTTGATTGTTTTAGGCAGGTTTATAATTACTTTTGTTGCATTTGTTTTACCTCTTACTTTATGTACTGCACAAGTTACATTGTCTATAGCGAAGTATAAAATATCAGGATAATGTGAATTACCCTTCATTGATAACTGCAATTAATTTAATGTTCTGTTTTTTCTAAAGTCAGAAATGTTAAGGAGCTTAACAGAGTATAGAAATTAGAGATGAGCGCCTGAAATTTTTCGGGTTTTGTGTTTTGGTTTTGGGTTCGGTTCCGCGGCCGTGTTTTGGGTTCGAACGCGTTTTGGCAAAACCTCACCGAATTTTTTTTTGTCGGATTCGGGTGTGTTTTGGATTCGGGTGTTTTTTTCAAAAAACACTAAAAAACAGCTTAAATCATAGAATTTGGGGGTCATTTTGATCCCAAAGTATTATTAACCTCAAAAACCATAATTTACACTCATTTTCAGTCTATTCTGAATACCTCACACCTCACAATATTATTTTTAGTCCTAAAATTTGCACCGAGGTCGCTGTGTGAGTAAGATAAGCGACCCTAGTGGCCGACACAAACACCGGGCCCATCTAGGAGTGGCACTGCAGTGTCACGCAGGATGTCCCTTCCAAAAAACCCTCCCCAAACAGCACATGACGCAAAGAAAAAAAGAGGCGCAATAAGGTAGCTGTGTGAGTAAGATTAGCGACCCTAGTGGCCGACACAAACACCGGGCCCATCTAGGAGTGGCACTGCAGTGTCACGCAGGATGGCCCTTCCAAAAAACCCTCCCCAAACAGCACATGACGCAAAGAAAAAAAGAGGCGCAATGAGGTAGCTGTGTGAGTAAGATTAGCGACCCTAGTGGCCGACACAAACACCGGGCCCATCTAGGAGTGGCACTGCAGTGTCACGCAGGATGTCCCTTTCAAAAAACCCTCCCCAAACAGCACATGACGCAAAGAAAAAAAGAGGCGCAATGAGGTAGCTGTGTGAGTAAGATTAGCGACCCTAGTGGCCGACACAAACACCGGGCCCATCTAGGAGTGGCACTGCAGTGTCACGCAGGATGTCCCTTCCAAAAAACCCTCCCCAAACAGCACATGACGCAAAGAAAAAAAGAGGCGCAATGAGGTAGCTGACTGTGTGAGTAAGATTAGCGACCCTAGTGGCCGACACAAACACCGGGCCCATTTAGGAGTGGCACTGCAGTGTCACGCAGGATGTCCCTTCCAAAAAACCCTCCCCAATCAGCACATGATGCAAAGAAAAAGAAAAGAAAAAAGAGGTGCAAGATGGAATTGTCCTTGGGCCCTCCCACCCACCCTTATGTTGTATAAACAAAACAGGACATGCACACTTTAACCAACCCATCATTTCAGTGACAGGGTCTGCCACACGACTGTGACTGATATGACGGGTTGGTTTGGACCCCCCCCAAAAAAGAAGCAATTAATCTCTCCTTGCACAAACTGGCTCTACAGAGGCAAGATGTCCACCTCATCATCACCCTCCGATATATCACCGTGTACATCCCCCTCCTCACAGATTATCAATTCGTCCCCACTGGAATCCACCATCTCAGCTCCCTGTGTACTTTGTGGAGGCAATTGCTGCTGGTCAATGTCTCCGCGGAGGAATTGATTATAATTCATTTTAATGAACATCATCTTCTCCACATTTTCTGGATGTAACCTCGTACGCCGATTGCTGACAAGGTGAGCGGCGGCACTAAACACTCTTTCGGAGTACACACTTGTGGGAGGGCAACTTAGGTAGAATAAAGCCAGTTTGTGCAAGGGCCTCCAAATTGCCTCTTTTTCCTGCCAGTATAAGTACGGACTGTGTGACGTGCCTACTTGGATGCGGTCACTCATATAATCCTCCACCATTCTATCAATGTTGAGAGAATCATATGCAGTGACAGTAGACGACATGTCCGTAATCGTTGTCAGGTCCTTCAGTCCGGACCAGATGTCAGCATCAGCAGTCGCTCCAGACTGCCCTGCATCACCGCCAGCGGGTGGGCTCGGAATTCTGAGCCTTTTCCTCGCACCCCCAGTTGCGGGAGAATGTGAAGGAGGAGATGTTGACAGGTCGCGTTCCGCTTGACTTGACAATTTTTTCACCAGCAGGTCTTTCAACCCCAGCAGACTTGTGTCTGCCGGAAAGAGAGATCCAAGGTAGGCTTTAAATCTAGGATCGAGCACGGTGGCCAAAATGTAGTGCTCTGATTTCAACAGATTGACCACCCGTGAATCCTTGTTAAGCGAATTAAGGGCTCCATCCACAAGTCCCACATGCCTAGCGGAATCGCTCCGTGTTAGCTCCTCCTTCAATGTCTCCAGCTTCTTCTGCAAAAGCCTGATGAGGGGAATGACCTGACTCAGGCTGGCAGTGTCTGAACTGACTTCACGTGTGGCAAGTTCAAAGGGCATCAGAACCTTGCACAACGTTGAAATCATTCTCCACTGCGCTTGAGACAGGTGCATTCCACCTACTATATCGTGCTCAATTGTATAGGCTTGAATGGCCTTTTGCTGCTCCTCCAACCTCTGAAGCATATAGAGGGTTGAATTCCACCTCGTTACCACTTCTTGCTTCAGATGATGGCAGGGCAGGTTCAGTAGTTTTTGGTGGTGCTCCAGTCTTCTGTACGTGGTGCCTGTACGCCGAAAGTGTCCCGCAATTCTTCTGGCCACCGACAGCATCTCTTGCACGCCCCTGTCGTTTTTTAAAAAATTCTGCACCACCAAATTCAAGGTATGTGCAAAACATGGGACGTGCTGGAATTTGCCCATATTTAATGCACACACAATATTGCTGGCGTTGTCCGATGCCACAAATCCACAGGAGAGTCCAATTGGGGTAAGCCATTCCGCGATGATCTTCCTCAGTTGCCGTAAGAGGTTTTCAGCTGTGTGCGTATTCTGGAAAGTGGTGATACAAAGCGTAGCCTGCCTAGGAAAGAGTTGGCGTTTGCGAGATGCTGCTACTGGTGCCGCCGCTGCTGTTCTTGCGGCGGGAGTCCATACATCTACCCAGTGGGCTGTCACAGTCATATAGTCCTGACCCTGCCCTGCTCCACTTGTCCACATGTCCGTGGTTAAGTGGACATTGGGTACAACTGCATTTTTTAGGACACTGGTGAGTCTTTTTCTGACGTCCGTGTACATTCTCGGTATCGCCTGCCTAGAGAAGTGGAACCTAGATGGTATTTGGTAACGGGGGCACACTGCCTCAATAAATTGTCTAGTTCCCTGTGAACTAACGGCGGATACCGGACGCACGTCTAACACCAACATAGTTGTCAAGGCCTCAGTTATCCGCTTTGCAGCAGGATGAATGCTGTGATATTTCATCTTCCTCGCAAAGGACTGTTGAACAGTCAATTGCTTACTGGAAGTAGTACAAGTGGGCTTACGACTTCCCCTCTGGGATGACCATCGACTCCCAGCAGCAACAACAGCAGCGCCAGCAGCAGTAGGCGTTACACGCAAGGATGCATCGGAGGAATCCCAGGCAGGAGAGGACTCGTCAGAATTGCCAGTGACATGGCCTGCAGGACTATTGGCATTCCTGGGGAAGGAGGAAATTGACACTGAGGGAGTTGGTGGGGTGGTTTGCGTGAGCTTGGTTACAAGAGGAAGGGATTTACTGGTCAGTGGACTGCTTCCGCTGTCACCCAAAGTTTTTGAACTTGTCACTGACTTATTATGAATGCGCTGCAGGTGACGTATAAGGGAGGATGTTCCGAGGTGGTTAACGTCCTTACCCCTACTTATTACAGCTTGACAAAGGGAACACACGGCTTGACACCTGTTGTCCGCATTTCTGGTGAAATACCTCCACACCGAAGAGCTGATTTTTTTGGTATTTTCACCTGGCATGTCAACGGCCATATTCCTCCCACGGACAACAGGTGTCTCCCCGGGTGCCTGACTTAAACAAACCACCTCACCATCAGAATCCTCCTGGTCAATTTCCTCCCCAGCGCCAGCAACACCCATATCCTCCTCATCCTGGTGTACTTCAACACTGACATCTTCAATCTGACTATCAGGAACTGGACTGCGGGTGCTCCTTCCAGCACTTGCAGGGGGCGTGCAAATGGTGGAAGGCGCATGCTCTTCACGTCCAGTGTTGGGAAGGTCAGGCATCGCAACCGACACAATTGGACTCTCCTTGTGGATTTGGGATTTCGAAGAATGCACAGTTCTTTGCTGTGCTGCTTTTGCCAGCTTGAGTCTTTTCATTTTTCTAGCGAGAGGCTGAGTGCTTCCATCCTCATGTGAAGCTGAACCACTAGCCATGAACATAGGCCAGGGCCTCAGCCGTTCCTTGCCACTCCGTGTCGTAAATGGCATATTGGCAAGTTTACGCTTCTCCTCCGACAATTTTATTTTAGGTTTTGGAGTCCTTTTTTTTCTGATATTTGGTGTTTTGGATTTGACATGCTCTGTATTATGACATTGGGCTTCGGCCTTGGCAGACGACGTTGCTGGCATTTCATCGTCTCGGCCATGACTAGTGGCAGCAGCTTCAGCACGAGGTGGAAGTGGATCTTGATCTTTCCCTAATTTTGGAACCTCAACATTTTTGTTCTCCATATTTTAATAGGCACAACTAAAAGGCACCTCAGGTAAACAATGGAGATGGATACTAGTATACAATTATGGACTGCCTGCCGAGTGCAGACACAGAGGTAGCCACAGCCGTGAACTACCGTACTGTACTGTGTCTGCTGCTAATAATATAGACTGGTTGATAAAGAGATGTCTATGTAACTATGTATGTATAAAGAAGAAAGAAAAAAAAACCACGGTTAGGTGGTATACAATTATGGACGGACTGCCTGCCGAGTGCAGACACAGAGGTAGCCACAGCCGTGAACTACCGTACTGTACTGTGTCTGCTGCTAATAATATAGACTGGTTGATAAAGAGATGTCGTAGTAGTATGTATGTATAAAGAAGAAAGAAAAAAAAAACCACGGTTAGGTGGTATACAATTATGGACGGACTGCCTGCCGAGTGCAGACACAGAGGTAGCCACAGCCGTGAACTACCATACTGTACTGTGTCTGCTGCTAATATAGACTGGTTGATAAAGAGATGTCTATGTAACTATGTATGTATAAAGAAGAAAGAAAAAAAAACCACGGTTAGGTGGTATACAATTATGGACGGACTGCCTGCCGAGTGCAGACACAGAGGTAGCCACAGCCGTGAACTACCGTACTGTACTGTGTCTGCTGCTAATATAGACTGGTTGATAAAGAGATGTCTATGTAACTATGTATGTATAAAGAAGAAAGAAAAAAAAACCACGGTTAGGTGGTATACAATTATGGACGGACTGCCTGCCGAGTGCAGACACAGAGGTAGCCACAGCCGTGAACTACCGTACTGTACTGTGTCTGCTGCTAATATAGACTGGTTGATAAAGAGATGTCTATGTAACTATGTATGTATAAAGAAGAAAGAAAAAAAAACCACGGTTAGGTGGTATACAATTATGGACGGACTGCCTGCCGAGTGCAGACACAGAGGTAGCCACAGCCGTGAACTACCGTACTGTACTGTGTCTGCTGCTAATATAGACTGGTTGATAAAGAGATGTCGTAGTAGTATGTATGTATAAAGAAGAAAAAAAAACCACGGTTAGGTGGTATACAATTATGGACGGACTGCCTGCCGAGTGCAGACACAGAGGTAGCCACAGCCGTGAACTACCGTACTGTGTCTGCTGCGACTGGATGATAAATGATATAAAAAATATATATATATCACTACTGCAGCCGGACAGGTATATATTATATATTATATAATGACGGACCTGCTGGACACTGTCTGTCAGCAGAATGAGTTTTATTTTTATAGAATAAAAAAAACAACAACACACAAGTGAAGTCACACGACGAGTGTTTAACTTTTTCAGGCAATCACAATATAAGTATACTACTAACTATACTGGTGGTCAGTGTGGTCAGGTCACTGGTCAGTCACACTGGCAGTGGCACTCCTGCAGCAAAAGTGTGCACTGCTTAATTTTAATATAATATTATGTACTCCTGGCTCCTGCTATAACCTATAACTGGCACTGCAGTGCTCCCCAGTCTCCCCCACAATTATAAGCTGTGTGAGCTGAGCAGTCAGACAGATATATAATATATATAGATGATGCAGCACACTGGGCTGAGCCTGAGCAGTGCACACAGATATGGTATGTGACTGAGTCACTGTGTGTATCGCTTTTTTCAGGCAGAGAACGGATATATTAAATAAACTGCACTGTCTGGTGGTCACTCACTATATAATATTATGTACTCCTGGCTCCTGCTATAACCTATAACTGGCACTGCAGTGCTCCCCAGTCTCCCCCACAATTATAAGCTGTGTGAGCTGAGCAGTCAGACAGATATATAATATATATAGATGATGCAGCACACTGGGCTGAGCCTGAGCAGTGCACACAGATATGGTATGTGACTGAGTCACTGTGTGTATCGCTTTTTTCAGGCAGAGAACGGATATATTAAATAAACTGCACTGTCTGGTGGTCACTCACTATATAATATTATGTACTCCTGGCTCCTGCTATAACCTATAACTGGCACTGCAGTGCTCCCCAGTCTCCCCCACAATTATAAGCTGTGTGAGCTGAGCAGTCAGACAGATATATAATATATATAGATGATGCAGCACACTGGGCTGAGCCTGAGCAGTGCACACAGATATGGTATGTGACTGAGTCACTGTGTGTATCGCTTTTTTCAGGCAGAGAACGGATATATTAAATAAACTGCACTGTCTGGTGGTCACTCACTAGTAAACTCTCTGCACTCTCTACACTTCTACAGTACTCCTCCTAGTCCTAAGCTCCAGTAAATCTCTCTCTCTTATAATCTAAATAAAGAGGACGTCAGCCACGTCCTCTCCCTATCAATCTCAATGCACGTGTGAAAATGGCGGCGACGCGCGGCTCCTTATATAGAATCCGAGTCTCGCGATAGAATCCGAGCCTCGCGAGAATCCGACAGCGTCATGATGACGTTCGGGCGCGCTCGGGTTAACCGAGCAAGGCGGGAAGATCCGAGTCGCTCGGATCCGTGTAAAAAAAGCTGAAGTTCGGGCGGGTTCGGATTCCGAGGAACCGAACCCGCTCATCTCTAATAGAAATGTCTAATGAAAATCTAATTATCCTAAATTGAAATTTATTATGTATTTAATCTCTTCACTAAAATGTGACCATGCGTACAAGCAAGATTTAAAGAACAAGTAGCAATTATTGGTGATATACAATAGGAAATGTTTGGACTTTTTATGTTGCTCTGTAATGTTCCCCAGACCACTTGAACGGAGCAGCTGTAATAAGAGCAGATTTTAAACGAATCTTACTTCCATTCTTCATTCTCAACAGTCATCACCAGTGGCCTGCCCTACTCTATCCCGCCCAATTTCACTTGCACGTCAAGCATTCAGGTTCCCTACTGTATCTCTGCTTTTACAGAAAGCATGCATTTCTTAGGAGGGTGATGCTTCTCCATCTTGCATTACTCTGGAGCAGCGTAAACATAATGCTAATGTGATTTTTTTTCAGTCTCCTAGATAACAGACAGTTTTATGGAAATTGTCAGATCTACAAAGGAATTATTTTTGCGAAACTGACAATTTTACGATGTATGTGCTGCCCAACATTTTAGCATATGCAAAATCTGAACAAGTTGATGGGAGGAAAATGGTAGATAAGGTGATATCAGTATTTTAGTACAAATATTTAAAAATGAACAGATTCATCCTGAAGCAGAAGTAGGATGGTCACCATACATATTTGTCAGCTCTTCCCCCACCCACAAAACTAGATTGATTTTATGGGTATGTTTTCAAAGATCATTCACCTTCAAATTCACTTGGTGGATAGAAGTGCAAACTTGTTGGTATATGAAGTGTGCTACTGCTCTTCCTCCATGTTGCTTCATACCTGAAGCATAGGTACCATGCCAAGATGACCACCATTCTTAAGTCTGCATATGTGCAGCATCCTCTTGTTACTAAATTTGAGAGCCAAAGTGGCACAAACATGAGTACTGAGCCCCATGGGGACCCTACAGATACCTGTTTTGTCCTGTGACCCTGCCTATATACATAACCGACATATCTACTTTATGCACCGCAATAAATACTACTGTAGTTGCTGGTTAAGCATATCTGCCTACCGTATATATCAAACTATTATCAGCTGGTGTCTACTAATATCTAGTATATACATATCAACAAAACATTGTATGTCCACAAATTTCATTGCTCGTAAATTACTTTTACTAAATGATTACATTATTTGCTGATTACCATATGCTGCCATGCTTATGTATGCTTATTGGATGGTGTCGGGATCCCGATGCTTGGGATGCCAGTGATCAGAATCCTGACAGCGGCATCCTGACTTGCAGAATCCTGACACCTGCTATGTAAGTATTCTAACATTACCCTTCTACTCTCCCTACCTGTAGTCTAACCCTAACCTACCCCACTCACCAGCAGCCTAATCCGCACCCTCCCCGCTTAGTGCCTAATACAAACCCTCCTTCCCCGCATTCTAACCCTAACCCTCCCTCACAATAGCCTATCCCTAATGCTTCCCCCACAGCCTAACTCTTCTCCCTGCAGCCTAATCATAATACTCCCCCCCCCCCCCCCCCCCCCCCGCTTAGTGCCTAAACCTAACACAAGCAGGTACTTATCCATCATGCATTAGCATCAGGGAGGCATCTGATTAGCTTCAAATTTATTCTGCAACAGGACAATGACCCCAAATATACAGCCAATGGCATTAAGAACTATCTTGAGCATAAAGAAGAACAAAGAATTCTTGAAGTGATGATATGGCTCCCACAGAACCCTGTTCTCAACATTATCAAGTCTGTCTGGGATTACATGAAGAGACAGAAAAATCTGAGCAGACCTACATCCACAGAAGCTCTGTGGTTAGTTCTCCAAGATGTTTGGAACAACTTCCTTGCCAAGTTCCTTCAAAAACTGTGTGCAAGTGTACCTAGAAGAATTGATGCTATTTTGAAGGCAAAGGGTGGTCACGCCAAATGTGGATTTGATTTAGATTATTTTCCTGTTTATTCACTTTGTGTTTTGTTACTTGATAAAAACAAAACTATTAACACTTCTTTTTTGAAAACATTCTTACTTTGCAGCATTTTTTCCACAGCTGCCTAAAACTTTTTCACAGTATTTGTACTGGATATCTAGTGATTGATAGTTTGCAAATAACAAATATTCCTTAGTAACCTCTATCACCATAGAAACAAGCAGGGCAGTTTACGGCATGTTTGCATTGTTACAAATGTTGCAAAGTAAAGCCAGGTATTCACTACTTATCCATCAAATGTCAGCAACATAAATTTCATCAGGGAATTTTAGGCAGAAGTACTATATCAATCATCACCAGATATTCTTATAAGTAATAGTACCTAATATAATGATTGGAAGTAGGTAAAAATGAAAGTGGTATTACCCCTTATATATTCTTCAATCAGCAAGTCGTAAAATGAATGAAAATACGCAAATAGAGACCTACCTATAATCTTCCCCAAAGTCAATGATTTGATTGCTTTCAGATAGAGTTCTGATGAAAAATTATGTTGTTGTTTAATTATCTTGTCAATCTAAAATTAAAAATAGCATTTTAATGTTTTTAATGCAAGAATGAGACAAATACATATCACATCAAACAATCAATGCATACAGCTTTAATAACATCAAATCAATCAATCTATATAATATTACTTTTGCATAATTGGAAATCCACTGCAGCATACAATTTAAAGCAAAAAAAAAATGAAACATGAATACTTCTTGTATCTCCTGTATAAATTGCATTCTAATAAGAACACATAGTATGTTAATAACACGCCTGTGGAAGGCAGTGACATTACTATTGTGGACCAGGAGTGTAACGTGGGCAGAGCAGGTGGATATTGTGCCAGAGCCAGCTGGGGGCACCATCTGGGGTGCACATATTTGCCCACTGTAGTTGTTATAGAACAGAGGAGAATGAAACTAGCATAGTAGTTCAGTTCCCATGCAGAAGGAGTGCATGTTATTGTGCAGGAAGAAGCATGTGCGGTGTGCAGAAGGGGGCATGTGTGGTGTGCAGGAAGAAGCATGTGCAGCGTGCAGGAGGGGGCATGTGCGGTGTGCAGGAGGGGGTATGTGCGATGTGCAGGAGGGGGCATGTACGGTGTGCAGGAGGGGGCATGTGTGGTGTGCAGGAGGGGGCATGTGTGGTGTGCAGGAGGGGGCATGTGTGGTGTGCAGGAGGGGGCATGTACGGTGTGCAGGAGGGGGCATGTGTGGTGTGCAGGAGGGGGCATGTGTGGTGTGAAGGAGGGGGCATGTGTGGTGTGCAGGAGGGGGTATGTGCGGTGTGCGGGAGGGGCATACTTGCCTACCTGCCCCTCTCCATGAGGGAGAAAATGCTCTGTTCCTGGACTTTCCTGGTAATGTATGATTGCCATCACTTGTGGTGAGCTAGGTAATTGATAAGAAAGGTGTTTCACCACAGGTGAAGGCAATCATACATTACCAGGAAAGTCCAGGAACAGAGCATTTTCTCCCTCATGGAGAGGGTCAGGTAGGCAAGTATGAGGAGGGGGCATGTGCGGTGTTTAGGAGGGGGCATGTTTGGTGTGCAGGATGGGGCATGTTACTGTGCAGGAAGAAGCATGTGCGGTGTGCAGGAGGGGGCATGTGCGGTGTGCAGGAGGGGGCATGTGCGGTGTGCAGGAGGGAGCATGTGTGGTGTGCAGGAGTGGGCATGTGTGGTGTGCAGGAGGGGGCATGTGCAGTGTGCAGGAGGGGGCATGTGCGGTGTGCAGGAGGGAGGATGTGTGGTGTGCAGGAGGGATTATTTGCAGTGTGCAGGAAGGGATATTTACAGTGTGCAGGAGGGGGCATGAGTGGTATACAGGAGAGGGTCAGGCTGGTGTGCAGGTGGAGTGCACATGCAGTGTGCAGGAGAGAGACATGTGCAGTGTGCAGGAGCAGCGGATTGTTGGTGTGCAGGAGGGGGACATTTGTGGATTGCAGGAGTGAGTATTTGCAGTGTGCAGGAGGGGACAGTTGCATTCTGCAGGAGGCGGCATGTGCAGTGTGCAGGAGGGAGACATGTGTGGTGTGCAAATGGGGGAAATGTGCGGTGTGCAGGAGGGGGTCATGCTAATGTGCAGGTGGAGTGCACGTACAGTGTGCAGGAGGGGGACATGTCCAGTGTGCAAGAACAGGGGCATGTTGGAGTGCAGGAAGAGTCATGTTGTTCTGCGGGTCTGGTCATAAAGGTGAGCAGGGGGGTTCATGTTGTAGTACAGGAAAAAGTCATATTGTGCAGTGGGATTATGTTTTGCAGGGGTAGGGCGTGTCTTTTGTGAAGAAGGGTCATGTTGTTGTGATGGGATGGCTTGTTTCTGTGCATACACGCTGATGGTCAGACTCATGTTGAGGTGTTGGTCAGACTCATGTTGTTTTGGAAGGATGGTATGTTGCTGTGCATACAAATGTGCATACACGCTGGTTGTGTCTGTGACTAGCCGTGGTGCAACTCATTTGGCGTGATGTGTGCTCATGCTGGCATGTGCGTGTATATATTCGCACCCGCGGCTAGGCAATGTAAGGACTAAAGTCACAGCCCAGTGTACCAATTTGCACCAGCGGCACGTGTGCAGCTGTGCCGTGGGCTGAATGAGCATGGCTACATCTGTAGTTAAAGATACTATAGGGCCATGTGACATTTCTATGCACCTCCCATTTTACAAGCTCTAACTTTAAAATGGATCCAAGTCATAGGTTCTCAAACTTGGTCCTCATGACTCCAAACAGTTACCATTTTCCAGGTCACCTAGCCGGTGCACCGCTGTCTTCATTACTCACTAACACAATTTGGAAGATCCACAGGTGGAGCTAATTATTTCACTTGTGATTCTGTGAGGAGACGTGAGAAACATGAACTGTTTGGAGTCCTGGGGACAGAGTTTGAGAACTTGTGATCTAAGTTAATAGGGAATTCCCAGCTTGGAGGAAAATAAATAGTACTGGCCCATGCTGCATCAGAAATTGGATTTTGGGTGTTTTTATCTTTAATAAAAAAAATATGTACAAAAACACATTACAAAATAATCAGGATCAAAAATTGTCATTCTAATACACTATCAACACACAAAGACACACTAATACATTCCACCTCTTCAGATTAAAGCTGCCTATACACCTAAAGATATATTGTCTGATCTGGCTGGTTGGAGCAAAAATCTGGTAATGGATGAGAGCAAATGACAATTGACCATTTGCTCCCAAACACTTAAAAACAGACAAAAATGGTCTATCAGACAAATTGGTTAAATCCATTTGATTTAACCAATTTGTCTGAACGACTGTTTTTGTCAGTTTTCCAGCATTTCGGAGCAAATGGACAATTGTAATTTGCTCTCATCTATTACCAGATTTTCATCCCAACCAGCCAGATTGGACAATAAATCTTTTGGTGTATGGGCAGCTAAAAGCTTGATCATCCCAATCACTGTATAATGGATTGTGCCCCCAGTGAAAACTTGACAGGGCTTTTGTACAGAATGAATGATCTTGCTAGAGGGCTATTCAATTACTGGCGAAGAAGCATCAGGATCGAAAAACTGACTTTTTTGTGATTTTTCCCAATGTTTCTTCTATTATTATTTTTTTGGCGTATCCAATTAGGTCACCTGAAAAAAAAATCCTTTTCACTCGAAAACACACAGGTTCAGTGAAACTTGTGTGTTTTTGGTAGAAACAGCCCCATGGTTGTTTTGGGGGATTTTCCTTTGCCTACCAGGGGCTATTCAATTATTCCCAATAAGCCGGAGCGAGATGTGGCTTAACGGGACTAACTGAATAGCCCAGTGACGTGCAGTGAGGTGAGGCAGAGCCTTTCCAGTCATACTAACATTTACGCCAGAGTTTTAACTATATAAAGTATATGAAAAATACAAAGATTATATTGTAAATATCTTCTTTGTATTATTTGAATCATTTTTATAGTCAAAACTCTGGAGTAAAAAGTCTATGGCAAGTGAGGCAGTGCCTCCCCTGATTATTTTTTCCACACATCTCTGGTCAAAACTCACCAAATTTCCAGCTATACTTCTGCACCTATGTATAATGCCCACATGTACCCTTTGGCTCATATATTGTGTGTCTATCTGGCTCTTGTACTAGCCAGTGCCTCCTATGCCATTTATCTCATGCACATCCCTGGAATAGCCCCCAGCGAGACAATTACCCACGATCAATGAATATACCCCAAAGACACATGGACATCGTCTTTCTTTTTACACTACTAGAATAATGCTGAATCTGCCTCTTCATTACAAAATAATGCGACTACTATATTATGAGCAATACATTTTCTGTAAAACAATTTAACTTCTTTTACTACCTGGATGGTTATCTCTTTTCCTTCCCTACGTATCTTCACATGATGTATTCTTCGGTTGTCCAGTCTCTCTGAGTCGATTGTAAAAACATACTTTATTTCTTTGCCAAGTTTATATATTACTTGTAAACTACCTGGAAAACAGACAATGACCAGTTGTCAGTGGCTGAAAAATTTAAATTAGCAATATGTAAAAACACTTTCTGCCCTGAATCAATAGTATATTTTATTTATATGGCTTTATAAGGGTTCTACAGCATCATACAGAGGTATAGAACATAATTGTACAGTCAAATGACCTAATACAAGGGTAATCAAATAGTTCAGTAATAGATAAGAGCACAATTTATATATGTACGTAATTACAACCTGCAAATTAAATCATTATAATTATTATTTAACAAAATTAGTAAATTACTAGGAGTTAATAACGTAATCAGGTTTTTAGTTGGATAGGCCGAGAAGTCTCATAATTCCTATCAACAATTTTGTTTTATAAATATCCATGAAGTGCATTTATTTTCACGTAACCTCTTATATAAAGATTTTTATTTTAATATCAATTGTTTGGGGGATGTGTAACTGAAAAGCTCATGGGCGCATGTGTGAAAATTGTTGTACATAAAAAAAAGGGACATTGGCCATGATTACCAATTATATTCTGTCATTTACATTTCATCCCTTTAAGTCAATACATCATCCACTGGGATAAGGGCCCGTGATGACAAAAATATACCCACAGACAGTCTCTTGTATTCTTGTTTAGACACCTACTGTATGTACAAGTTTTTTTATTATCTTTTATTTATGTGGCACCACAAGGGGTCCATAGTGCTGTAAATAGGGTTAAGAACAAACAATATATGATAACGAACAAACTGTTACAGACAGATTCACAATTTTATATGTATATATAATTACATAAATAGAATAAAGTCTGCAATTTACATAATTACGCTGAGAGAAACAATAAGAGGGCCCTAAATGTGATCCTGTAGCTTGCATTCTTACGGATATGTTGTTAGAAAGTTTTAAACAAACATCTCTAGGAATAATACGCATCTAGGAAATTGCATAATGTATGAATAATAATAATAATAATAATAATAATGTGATTTACATAGCATAAATCACTTTAGATTGGTCCCCAGAGATTTATTATACTGTGCTTATAGTAATAGTATATGTTGGTGAACAACTGCAATATATTATATATATATATATATATATACTGTAAATATATATATATATATATATATAGGTATATATAGATATAGATATATATAGATATATATATTAACACCCAAGAAATCCCTTTTCAAAGACCGAAGTGTCTCTGGGTGAGGACATTAAAACCTGCAAAAGTGCTCTGTATTCTGAGATATATTGCAAATTGAATTTTCTTATGAGTGCAATGCACATTTACAGGAACAAATCTTGTTTTCAATTATTGAGCTCCATAATTACATGTCTGCAGAGTGATTTATGTTCTCCTGTGATTTTCATGTGTGTAGATTAATAATTTAGGATAATAGTAAAAACATAACAATTATCTAGTTACTGAATTAGTTTCCCTTTCTTGTTGCAGTAGAAATAAATAGCTGATTGTCTCATTTGCAGACAGTATTAGTACATGGATATTTAAAATTACAGACTACAGTGAAATATTTTGTGTTGTATAGTGCTTTTAATTAATTTACTTCTGAGATATTTACATTTATTTCGCAGATGAGGTGGCCATGCTTTGGAGATCTAATTATATTTTACAGTTTATGTGAGATTTGTAATTCCTTGTTCTTGTTTTGTATTAGTTTAGGTTTGTTTTATTTTCACTTAGCCTCTATATGTGTACTGTGCTTTTGAAATAGTTTCTGGTACTTCATGTGCGCTAAACATAATAATGCATCATGTAATATATCATAAATGTACATGATTCTATAGTAACATTATGAAAATGTCATAGTAAAGAGTTTCTCTCATGCAGTTTCCATAACAAAAAAAAGATAACATATATTAGTGTGAGTAAAAGCCCTACATTAATTGCAATTTACAGTTGTTTACACGGATGCCGGTTGTTGGGATCCCAGCGGTCAGGATACAGCCACCGGAATCCTGACAGCTGGCAATGCTGAGAGCCGGAATCCTTGTGCACAGGGGCTACTCTCACTTGTAGGTGTCCACAGCACCCATAGAGTGGGAATAGAACCTGCAGTGCAGCGAGCCACCGAGCCCTCAGCGTGGAGAGCCTGCAAGGGGACTCTTTGCACTCACCCCACTTCCAGCATTCTGGCAGGAAGGATGCCACTGTCGGGATTTTGAAAGCAGGCATCCCGTCCACTGTGAATATGTATGTGTTCCGTTTACACTTAACATTCTTGAGAAGACTAGTTATTAAATGTTGCCGCTCACTCTCTAACTTGTACTTACTAATATATTGCACAGTAAACATTTACATGTCCTTTTGGTGTGGGCTGAGGCTCTAGTGACACTAATCCCATATGATCATTCATAATAAATGAGGCTTTGTGAGATGCTATTTCAGAACATGGGATGGCAAATTTTCATTATTATTCAGGAAAAAGAAGCACTTTGTATTTTTGATAATTGGATGTTCCTAACATGTAAATGTATAGCATCTTGCTTGTGCTTTTATGCAGATAATGATGATAATGCTTACTTGACTGTTCCCAGTTTTAGTTGGCACTGCCTTTGAGAGCGTTATCATTTACATTTTGTTTCAAGTTCTCATTCTAGAAAGATTCACAAGATTCACCAGGATTGGTGGTATTTAATATGTACAAATATATAAATACAAAGTAACCTGAAGGTGCTATAATGATGTAAATAGGAGTACTAGGGTGGTCATTCCGAGTTGTTTGCTAGGTGCATTTGTTCGCAGCGATCTGGCAAAAAAAAAACAGCACTTCTGTGCATGCGTATGCGACGCAATGCGCACGCACGAAGTACGGGTACAACAAACAAAGTATTTTCACACAGGGTCTAGCGAAGCATTTCAGTCGCACTGGCTGCCGCAGAGTAATTGGCATGAAGTGGGCGTTTCTGGGTGTCAACTGACCGTTTTCAGGGAGTGTTCGAAAAAATGCAGGCATGCCAGGGAAAACGCAGGCATGGCTGGGTGAACGCAGGGCAGGTTTGTGACGTCAAATCCAGAACTGAATGGTCTGAAGTGATCGCAAGCACTGAGTAGGTTTTGAGCTACTCTGAAACTGCACACATTTTTTTTGCTGGCGCTCTGCGATCCTTTTGTTCACACTTCTGCTAAGCTTCATTACACTTCTAGTGGGCGGCGGCATAGCGTTTGCATTGCTGCTAAAAACTGCTAGCGAGCGATCAACTCGGAATGACCACCTAAGTCTCTCTTGGAAGCTGATGTTAGTGTCTCAGTTGAAACCATCCATTTCAGTCCTCATGAAAAATCCAATACATTAAGCGCCCATAAAAGCCAATGCATTTCGTCCGTAGAGTTGGACTTCTTCAGGTGTACAATTCATAAAAAAATATATGAGCTGGTATATACAAATTCAGGTAGTTAGATGTTCACTGTTTAAACAATGACACTAATTAATGTAATGTATAATCCAAAAATGTGGTTAGATATACACCAATCTAAAAGATTAGTTTTCTCACTGGCTGTTCAGAAATGCTAAATAGTGTGATAAACTAGCAAATAATTAAAAATCCAATAGTGCATCACATGAAGTTACTGTTTCTCAAGCAGCAATGACATTTCCATGAGGACTGAAACGGATAGCTGCAACTGAGACACTAACATCAGCTTCAAGAAAGGCATTGTACTCCTATTTTCAGCATTATAGTGCCCTCTGGTTTCTTTGTATCAGCGCAACATATTGGCTAATTTTATTGTTATGTATAAATTATATGCATAAAATGTATAAATATGTATACCAAAGCATTGGTATGTCTTTGTCATGATTAGCAAGTACACAAATGTTTTCCTCATATGATGAGTTCACCCTAATAACTTTTCATAATGAGTTCATATAATAAATGCCTACAGAAATCTCCAGCTCACAAGTAGATAGGTTAAAATAACAGCCAGAAATATTAAATCAAAGCCCTCAGAAACATTTCTCTCTCATACATGTCTGAGATATTCTCCTTCTCACCTTCCTAGATTTACCCTGATCTGACTACCTCTCTGATTAGCATCATCTCTACTTGTAGAACTCATTACTCAGCCTAACCAGACCCTCTCCCAGCCTTCAGTATTTTAAACTCTCTCTCTCACTCTCTCAAAACTCACCTCTGCACTATAGCCTGCCCCACAGGTAGGGTTACCACCTCATCCCTTTAATTCTGGACACATATTAATTACACAGGTTCTATGGCTGATTAAAACCATGTGAAATGAAGTCTTGAAGTCAGCCAGCCACAGAACCTGTGTAATTAATATGTGTCCAGAAATAAAGGGATGAGGTATCTCTACCCACAGGGCCTGAGGGGGGGGGGAGTCGGGGATTAGGCAACACCCAGGTGGGGTTAGGGTTAGGCTGCAGAGGGGTGTTAAGGTTAGTCACCACTGGAGGGAGGTTAGGTGCAGGCTCTAAGGGAGGAGGATTAGGGTTATGCTGTGAGGAAGGGGGGGTTAGGTTTAGGCACCACTAGGGGGAGGTTAGGATCAGGCACTAAGGGAGGAGATTAGGGTAAGGCTGGGGAAAGGGAGGGTTAGGGGGTAGGGGAGAGGGGGTAATATACTAACCTCGCCCCGTCAGGATTTCAAAAATTGGGATGCCAATGTTGGTATTATGATCACCGGCATCCCGTCAGCCAGTGAACCATACTAAACTCTATTTAACACATACTGTACTGTATGTTGTGGTGGGAATATTTATACATTATGCTATTTATTAACATCAACAGCATATCATATTGATAATTAGTTTGGTAGGGCCCCCACTACTTAGTTGCCCTGGGGCCCCACAAACCTTAATCTGGCCCTATGCAAAGCCAATTAGCTCTAGCTACCTCTGCACTGCACTCTCCCATTAAACTGGAGGCTATGAAGAGCTGAACCCTCACTTGCTTCCCTATGTCTGATGTCTGCAACATCTCCATAAAGCTCCTAAGTCATTGTTCTGTTATGTAGTATTGGTTAAATCCTTTGTTCAGCTTTGCAGAGTATTGATACAATAAATGTGGATTAGTAATATTGTATATATGTTCCAGACGATAGCAGAAAAGTTAACTGTATACTACATTCAAATGATACTCCTGAAAACAGGAGTATTTTCATTTGCATCTCTCTCTACATTCAGTGAACTTTTCCTATGTGAGACCTCCCCATTAGAGCCCAGTCATGCCTCTTCAGCTGTAAGTGTAGAAACAATTGAAATACGTACAACTCTGTATCACTTGTACTTTCATGCACTAAGCTCAGGAGCATGCACAGTGCCAAACATGCAACAT
The DNA here is from genome assembly GCF_028390025.1 of Pseudophryne corroboree. Taxonomy (NCBI): domain Eukaryota; kingdom Metazoa; phylum Chordata; class Amphibia; order Anura; family Myobatrachidae; genus Pseudophryne; species Pseudophryne corroboree. The sequence continues at coordinate 218,232,239 of NC_086450.1, forward strand.
ACACTCCTCCAACGTGCGGTTTCACTTAAATGTGGATCTTAATCGAGCAAATGAAACAATCAGATGTGACAAAACTGCTCATTGAGACTGCATTGATTAATTTGATGTGCGACACTTATACATCTGCATGCAAATGACTCTGATCTGTATATGAGCTGCTACGATGCAGCAGCCATGGCTTTTATTTTATTTCAGACTTCATGTTTTATCTGCGACTTTGTACATATTTAAACTAATTCCAGCTGTCCAGTGAAAGTCACAGCCCAGCATCTTTGGTACAGGCTGAGGGGGAGATGTACTAAGCAGTGATAAGTGTAGACGTGAGCCAGTGGAGAAGTTGCCCTTGGCAACCAATCAGCTGCTCTGTATCCTTTTATAGTATGCAATTTATAAATGTTATGTCAATGCTGATTGGTTGCCATGGGCAACTTATCCACTGGCTCACTTGTCCACTTTTATCACTGCTTAGTACATCTCCCCCTTAGTGGTGTTTCGCTGCATCAGTGGTGTCAATAAGCAGAAGCGTCACTAATGATGGTGACGCTCAAAGTGGAAAGATACCTGAAGAGAAATGCATTGTTGCATGCGACGGCAAAATGGGTGTGGCCTTGCTTGTAGTGGGTGTGGCCTCACAGGTTGGGGGCATAGCTTTGCGGTCCTGTTTAGTCTCTCCAGGGGTCACGGGGATGTGGGCTGCTGGAGACCAGTGTGAGTGCAGTGTCGGCTTCTACACAGTGACAGGAGCCGGGTGCTGCACATAATGTCACAGTGCAGCACCCGGCTCCTGTCACTGAAGAGGAGTGGGAACTTTAGTATCACCCCTCAGAAGATAACACCAAGGTGCGGACCGCACCCCGCGTACCACCATTGTGACGCCATTACCAATAAGACACAAATTTAAACAACAAGTCGTTACCCTATGCCCTGTGCAGCTCACTCATGCCAGGCAACTCGCGCTGCATGGCATATTGAGGCTTGCTATATGAGGACACATCTGCACATTACACTGCGCACGAGTCACTAGATTTTCTATGTTTTTCTCCAGAAGTCTGCAATGGGACTTTCTCGCCCTCGTCCCTTGCAACTGTTGTATAACTTTACTCCCACAGCGCCTCAAGTCATCTAATTATCCTTCAATAGAAGAATACAGAACTTTGAAATATAATTACATTTCCATCAGACATTGTATGTCACAACATTTCTATTTAATTTTTTATCAACCATATCGGAAATGTACTTTTTATAATAATAATAATAATAATAATAATAATACTGTTTTCAGAAAAGCAGTAGCTATACATTTTGCAAATATCTCATAGCAACCAGCACATTCTTATAGAAATGTTGTACAGTACATTCTGTATCTATAAGGACACGGAGACACATTACAGGTGTTTTTAGCTGTGTCTGAGCTCAGTTCCATTTACCCAGCAGTGAACTAATTGCAGACGAAGCGTAAAACAGATCATTGATCCATACACTGAATGGAGAGCAAGTGCATATTGACATTATTGAACAAGCAGACAATGGACAGAAAAATTAGTACATATTCCTCGGCTGTGACTCACATTCTCTTAGAACAATGTGGGCATAATTGTAGTAATCTAATGCCTCATTATAGCTTTACTACATGTGCCTGATGATAGAGATGGATTAGACTTCATTGCATAGTCTGGCACATTTTCTCAGATTTCACAGACTACTACAATATGTCTCCTTTACAACTTTATTTTTCGGTTCTTCAAATTATGATCTAATGATAAGTTACAGAGATAAATGTGAGCCAAGTTCCACAAATCATTTTTAGAGATTTGTGATTTCTATGTATTGATCCTATACCTGTTTCTGACCTACCATGAAAGTTGTACATCCTGACGTTCACTGCCCGTTACCATGGATGCTGTTTTTATTTTGTTTAATTATTATTTTACACTGCCTAGATTACTGACCACATATGTGTATCCTAAGAGATTGGTATTTTTGCAAACATTCATGATATCAACATGGGAATGTGGACTTTGTTGTAATGTCGATATGCTTGGTATGATGACATTGATAATTTTGACACTGATGAAATGCTTACATGATTAGAATGTCATTGACATGTTCCTGGTGGACTAGTGGTGACTTACCTGTTTTGGCATGTCTGGTGGCTCCAGAGGTGTCTTCTGGACCTGGTGGTCAACTGATGAGGACTTCCAGCTGTTCCTGTAGTGGTTTGTATCAGTAACTCCTAACTCTCCCCCTCCAGTTTAACCCTAACCATCCCTCTGGGTTTAGTATGAAATACCTACAATCAAAATTCCAATGGTCAAAATACCAACAACAACTGACCGACGGTCAAAATCCTGACAAGGTCGAAATACCGACATTTAAAATACAGACAAGGTCAAATACTGACATTTAAAATGTAAACAGGTCAAAAAGTTGACAAGTTTCTCATAGTTTTTGTGTGTGTATGTCGACATACTGTAGGTCAACATGGACACTGTATAAGTTTACCACATCCCCTTGCAAAGCTTGCTTCGCTTGCCATGCTTCGTGCACAGTATTATTTCCCCCCTCCAGGTCCACTGGGAAGGTAAAGTATGAACAAGTCGGTTTCAGTGAAAAAAAATCAGAAAAAACCTGTGTCAACTTTTTGACCTGTTGACATTTTAAATTTCAGTATTTTGACCTTGTCTGTATTTTAAATGTGGGTATTTTGTCCATGTCGGGATTTTGACCATTGGTCAATGGTCGTCAGTATTTTGACCCTCTGGATTTTGATTGTAGGTAAATTGACCGCATCCCCTCCCACTAGTGCCTAACATTAATATCCCATACTAACACTATCCCTCTATTGCCGGAGCCTAACCCTCGCTCTCTGCAGAATGTCAATATTTCATTGTCAACAGTGTGCATATGTCGACATTCTGCAGATGTGGACAGGTTGCATGTTGACATTTAAAAAATGTTGACATCAACTTTCAGCATTGTTGTGTCAACATTATGTTTATCGACATTATAACTGCAACCCTATGATAAGCATCCTTATTATGCCCTTTAGGACTTTTCCACCTGTGTCTGGAGGATCATACAAAGGGAGTAGTACTCCTTGCAGTACCTAGTGCAATTTGTATTCCCAGATGCCCCCATAGCTTCAAGGTAGAACTTTTTCAAACTGATAATTAAAGACATAAAGAAGTATGGATCAATTTATTTGTATTCAAATAAACTACTTATACATTGATAGTATTCAAATGCCAACAAATCTATTTACCTCAATGTGTTTCAATAAGATCAACAGTCCTTATTTTTGTGCCCCAAATATGCATTTTTCCCTTATTTAATTAGCACTCCTTGAAAGTATAATTGTAAATTAATACATTTCCTCCTATAAATAGAACAATCAAGAACTTTAATGGGGCAATATGCAAAATGATATTTGTTAGTACACTGATAGACTAATGTTTCTAAGGGTTACAGTACATTTGCTAAATTGCAGGTTTATAGAAGTGGAGATGTTGCCCATAGCAACCAATCAGATTCTGCTATTATCTTCTAGTTAAATAAGTAGAATCTTATTGTTTGCTATGGGCAACATCTCCACTACTATATAACTGCACTTTAGTAAATACTTTATACAGTACTCCTACATTTTAGAATGATTTAAAAATATTTAAAGTGGAACCAATTAAATATTTTTAGATGTTTGAAAACATCATATAAAAGACACATTATATTATACGCTATTCAAGCAAAATGATAAAAGTGGACAATATGGGTTTTATATTTTCCTCATGTGACCAAAAGCTTCCATGATGATCCCTATCTCAATTAGGTCTGTTAAATGGATTGCACTATGCGGGTCATTCTGACCTGATTGCACACTGTCGTTCATCGCAGCGCAGCGATCAGGTCAGAAGTGCGCATGCGCCGGTGCCGCAATGTGCCGGGGCATGGCTGAGAGCCGATGGCTGTCGTTGTCTAGCAATCGCCTCTGCCTGATTGACAGGCAGAGGCAGTCGCTGGGTGGGAGGGGGCGGCAAGGCGGCGTTTGGCCACCAATTTGTGGGTGCGGTCTGGCCAATGCAGGCATGGCCGGACCATGTGGGGGGCGGGCTGCAGTGGCTGCGTGACATCACACGCAGCCACTGCAACCCGGGCAGCGATGAGTAGCTCCCGGCCAGCACACAAAAGCTGCACTGGCCAATAGCTACTCCTGAAGTGCAAAAGCATCGCTGCTGTGCAATGCTTTTGCACTTCTGGGGGAGGGGGGGGGGGGGCTGACATGCGGGGCGGACTAGCCCTGTGCTGGGCGTCCCCCCGCATGTCAGTGTGCCTGATCGTAGCCCTGCAAAATTTTGTAGGTCTATGATCAGGTCTGAATTAGGCCCTATGACCAACATTTTTTCAGTTATATGGCACTATTTAGTGAGCAACTTCTCATTTGTTTTATATAGAACTGCTTAAGCAACCCAAGAAAAATACAGTTTAACAGACTCTGCTTATAGCAGTTTAAAAATAGTGATTTGTTTAATTTTCTACAGTAAATAAAAATAAACATTGTCTGAGCTTTGGATAATTGTACACAAGATTTGTATTACCAAAATTATATTTTGTGTAAAATGCTAAAACACACATGCATCAGATACCATGTTAGAGGATATTTATGTACACCAATTATATTTAGAAAGCACTGAAGAATATCTTGTCTTTTTTCAAAAGGAATCAAAATTGTTTTCTGTATGAAATCTTATACCTTGGGCAATACAATCAAATGACCTCATCTCCAGAACAAAGTAATATATATTGAATAGCAATATGAGTAACCAAACAAATAATGTAACAGTCACAATTGGACTCTGGGGTGTAGACACTTGTCCCATCTGTCTCCTGTATCGACTCTAGGGGAATGAAACGTTTTAAGCTACTAGCAACTAATTAATATTTATTTTTTGTGCTGCAGCCTAAATTGTCTTTTTAGATCAGAGCCATTAGTAATGATATTAGGACAAAATCATAGAAAAATTCCTCTTAGATTATATAGAAAGAGCCAAGTAAATTTATGAAAAACTGCAATGTTAGGTAACAAAGGCAATGCTGGACAACCAATATACAATGCAGTCTAGTCTGCTCAGCATACAATATAACCCCACCTGCCCAGTGAACATTGTACAGTAGCTCTCAGCCAGGCTGTACTGTACAATGTAGACGGGGGGCTATACACTTTAGTCCATTCTGATCACTATGCAATGCAAAACCATCTTGACAATAAACCACAATGCTAGGGGTTGGGTATGGCTGACCAGCGCTGGGGATCCCCCCTACCGACCATGGGATCCTGGCAGCAGAACTAAGCCCCTTACGGCTCACTGCGCTTGCCATGCTACAGGCTCGGTGGCAAGCTGTACTCATCACAGGTTCTATTCCCACTCTATGAGTGTCGTGGACAACCACGAGTGGGAATAGTCCCTGCTAGTCGGCTTGCCAACTGTCGAGCTTTAGAGGGGTCAGGATGTAGCCGTCTGTATTGTGACCGGTGGTCTCCTGACCACCAGTCACGTAACTACATCCCATACTCCCAATCTGATCAGTATACAATGCAAACAAACACAGAGGAACCTGCTTAAATCAATCTGGCTATACTTTTCAGGTACATGAAAGGGAGGCGTCATACCAAACAAAAAACAGAGAGAGGGATTGTCCCCCAGGTGTCCTCCAGTACATTAAAATGTACCAGCAATAATAGTTGAAAAACTATATGGTAATAGAAATTGAGAGATATTTGTTGCATGCATTTGCAAATACATGGTAAACCACCGGGCCAACTTCAATTTTTCTCTTATATCAGCAGCCCCTACAATGCATAACAGTACCCACTCTGGGCCATGTAATTGTCTATTGTAAGTCCTCATTATAAAGGCATATACAGAAATGCATGCAACAAATATCTCTGAATTTCTATTACCATATGGTTTTTCAAGTATTGTTGCTGGTACAATTTAGTGTGCTGGGAGACACCTGGGGGACAATCCCCTACCCTGTTTTTTGTTGAGTATATTATGTAGCCTGGTCTGATAAGTATACAACACAAACTCATCTCACAAGTAAACAATGTAGCCTCTGATCTCACCAATATACAGTACAATGCAGCCTAGACTAGTATGTATACAATGCAACCGTGCAAACGTAATCTTCCAAATGGATGGTCCATGGATGTTAATACCAATGGGTCAGTAATTATGTCAATTGGATGTCATCTTGTGATCAGAAATAAGTAGCCAACTAAATAGATGTCAGCAAGAGCAGTGTAGATAAATTATTCTATTCATCATTTCCTTGAGCCCCAAGTCACCTATAATTATTATTCAACAGGAAACACAGACTTTTTTTTTACTGAATTTCTCCATTAAATAAAACAGAATATCGCAAAATTACCTTCTTGTTTCTAGAACTATAAATACTAAAGTTACCCTAATGTATTGTGGACAAGTAAAAGAAAAAAAAACATAATTTTCTAGCTCTAAAATCATGTAATATCCCTTTTTCTGTCTGTTACATTGATGGTGAATCTGAGTGCTTGGTCATGAATTGTCTTCCTTTGTTTTTGACAGAAGGGGTCTCAATTCTTTATTCTTTACCTTAGGAACTATTGATTCCAATAACAGCAGCACATTTTAGGTTATTCTGCTATAGACTAAGTATATTCTTTTTTGCACAATATTCTCTTTACAAGCTAGTAAACCGTGGAAATGTATTCATTCTGCGCTTGCAACATCCAGCCTGGCAAAATCACTTACAAAGACTTTGTGAGAACAAATTCACGAGTAACACAGCAGCTGCTTTGCATATTTTTGTGGTTCTAGAAAAAAATCCTGCGTGAATATAACAAAATGCTAATGCAAACAGTGATGTTGTTTTAGGGTAAAAGTCTTCTTATTATCATGTCTGTCTGATACCCCTCCATACATGGTATGATGTGGGGGTGAAATGACTTAAATTACATTGTGTATAATCTGTCTGAGTGACAGCATATTATTACTTCTGTGCTAAATACATATCATAAATCATCTATGTCTACTCCCGCTGTCATTTAATGATCAGAGACAGAACACTACATAATTGGGCTACATATTAAATTGTGTGTGTGTGTGTGTGTGTGTGTGTGTGTGTGTGTGTGTGTGTGTGTGTGTGTGTGGGGGGGGGGGGTGATCCATCCTTCATGTGGTCAGTGGTGCCCTCTCTGCTCTTCTGAGCAAAGATGGGCATTGAACACTGGTGGCTTACATGTTCTGAGGTTGATGCTTGATGTTTTTTAGTGGTTTCTCCATCAATGGTAAGAAGGGTCATCACTATTTCCCACTATTGAAGACCTTCTCACTACACCTTCCAATCCCCAGATAGACTGGCAACACAACAACAAATAAACAGCAGATGATGTTTTCATCCATAAACATTGATGTTTTTAAGGGTAAACTCATAGATGTTAAGTGGCCACATGTGGATACGCGTTGGGTATGGAATGTCAGTGGTCGGGATGCCGTCAGTCAGCAAACCGATGCCGGGATCCCAGCCATGAGAATGCCAGCAGGGGGGCGAATGCAATAAAGCTGCAGGCTCATTTTATTCCCACTCTATGGGTGTCATGGACACCCACGAGTAGGAACAGCACCCGAGAGTCCGGCTGGTAGCATTGTCATTGGTCGGGATTTCAGCGTCGGTATCCTGACCGCCGGGATCCCGACTGCCAGCAATGTAACTACATCCCTGTGTATACATCAATGGTCATGTACCAATGGTAACATCAATGTCCTGCCCTTACGTATTTACTTATGAGCAAACTTGTCTTGATTTCACTTTGTTTGACCTTATTTGATAGTGATTGCAGGCAGTGGTGGCTCTATACCCATTGAAGAGCTGTGGCAACTTTCTCACCTTTGGACCCCACAGTCACTACAGCCCCCTACATGTCATGTCAAATGTGTCTTCTCTTACATTACTTGTTTTTTGGTTTTATTTTGTTTGACTCCTAAAAACAATACCTATCAGGTAAGTAAAGACAGTTTGCCAATCAGTTTCTTCGGTAACAGAACCCATTTTAAATTATATTGTAGTAAATACTGGGAGACAGAACATTTCTCATAAGTGGTACAGTTCCTGCAGGAAGGATCATGTCGTTCTGTTAGTTGGATGGGAAGAGGCATTTCTGTAAATACAGTATAATTATTTTCTAATCCTTAATTTTTTTCTGGCACTCCTAATGTGTCTCCTGACCGCCGGTCACCTTACCGACGCCGGGATCCTGGCAGCATACCGACGCCGGGATCCCGGCGGGGAAGGGCGAGTGCAGCAAGCCCCTTGCGGGCTCGCTCCGCTCGCCACGCTGCGGGCTCGGTAGCGACCTGCGGTCGCCACGGGTTCTATTCCCACTCTATGGGTGTCGTGGACACCCACGAGTGGAAATAGTCCCTGTTGGTCGGCATGCCGACCATCGGGATAGTGAGCCGTCGGGCTCACGGAGGAGGTCATGTGACTGTCGGTCAGCCGACCGGCGGTCACATGACTACCACCCCTCCTAATAACAATACTCTACAGTATCAAAAATACAGTAAGGAAAGGTGGAAATTACTTTGCTTCATTCTTTGATAGTTGTATGTAGATATTTGGATCAAATTAGTATTAACAGGAGTATTCAAATGTAAACTTAATTTATTCATCATTATTGTTATTTTCATATTGGGGGTAATTCCAAGTTGATCGCAGCAGGATTTTTGTTAGCAATTGGGCAAAACCATGTGCACTGCAGGGGAGGCAGATATAACATGTGCAGAGAGAGTTAGATTTGGGTGGGGTGTGTTCAATCTGCAATCTAATTTGCAGTGTAAAAATAAAGCAGCCAGTATTTACCCTGCACAGAAACAAAATAACCCACCCAAATCTAACTCTCTCTGCAAATGTTATATCTGCCTCCCCTGCAGTGCACATGGTTTTGCCCAATTGCTATCAAAAATCCTGCTGCGATCAACTTGGAATTACCCCCATTGTTTACTAAGTATATATCTATCTTGTTCCCTTGCTGCCCTGCAGGATTAATCTAGAACAATAATCAAATTATGTTTATAATAATTAATTACCTTTAGTTATCAAAATGTTTTATCTGGTAGCATTCTAGCATAATAAATAAGCTGACCATATGTCAGTACTTTTATAAGTGGCACCATATGAAAACCCTCAGAATACTAGAACCCAATGGCCTCTCTTTGCAAATCTAAAGGACTGACTCCACCAAATACTGTGAATTAAAAGGACCTGAAACCAAGTGGATTTTTATATGGTGCTTTATGTACACATTTTTTTTTCTGGAATTCAAAATGTTTTTCACAGTTCCCTAGCTACCTGATTGTTTTCATTGGGGCAATTTGTAGACACCACACTTATTTCCCAGCTATATACTGAAGTAGTAGTTTTTATGGGTACTAAGTGTATATTAGGTTTTTTGTGCGATTTAGTTAAAAGTTGAAATTTTATTTTACAGCACTTATAATGGGTGTTCATGGAAAGTGCAACAAAATGGTTATTTTGCAAACTACCTTGTGTGTTTTAGACTTAAAGACTCTAAGCCCTTAATAACATAGTATTTAGGTGCTGCGTATTCACTCAATCACAGCAACCGTACACTATATTTTGTTGTCTAACTTGTACTACAGAATTAGGGAGTTAAGGAGGGTGATGCTTAATAGGTACATTGAATCAATCTTTGCAGAAAACCAGTAGTACCAAAATAATAATAAAAAAATTAATTTATCTATCTATACTAATCCATTCGCATGGGACTGAAATGACTGGCAAGGGAGCTCTGTACTGTGGCCTAGTGGCTGTCCTCTGATAAATTGGACATTCCTGGCAATATTTATTTGCTTCTACATATATGCCAGGCCTGAAAAAAAAACAACCTACATTGTATTCGCTGAAGAGTTTTTTCTTCCCCCAAATGCCCTCCCCAAAGTTGTGTGTGATCAGCCGTAAGAACCAATGGTTCATGTACCAGGGGAACCAACAACTGGTCTACCCTTTAACCTAGCACAAAGGTAACCCAATACAATAAGTCACCTTTACCTGATGCTAGTGTACATTTGGTACCTGGTTCCTTGAACATGGATGCATAACTATACTGAATGTTTACCTGTTCTTAAACAGGTTCATCAATACAGCCAAGAAAGTTCTCTTTAACTATTGTTATTAAAGTCCTTTACTAAAATGTTAAAACTCTTGTTCTGCTCCCTATCCCCACCTCTTCATAATCAGTGAGATCTATGGATTGTTTGCCTTACATTTAAGATAACTCCTTTTTAAATATTCTGCGATGATCAGGTGGTTCATTTTCAAATAGCTACCTGTTACTGTGATGGCTCCAACACTATGCATTAAGAGGGGATGTAATCACTAGAGATGAGCGCCTGAAATTTTTCGGGTTTTGTGTTTTGGTTTTGGGTTCGGTTCCGCGGCCGTGTTTTGGGTTCGAACGCGTTTTGGCAAAACCTCACCGAATTATTTTTGTCGGATTCGGGTGTGTTTTGGATTCGGGTGTTTTTTTCCAAAAACACTAAAAAACAGCTTAAATCATAGAATTTGGGGGTCATTTTGATCCCAAAGTATTATTAACCTCAAAAACCATAATTTACACTCATTTTCAGTCTATTCTGAATACCTCACACCTCACAATATTATTTTTAGTCCTAAAATTTGCACCGAGGTCGCTGTGTGAGTAAGATAAGCGACCCTAGTGGCCGACACAAACACCGGGCCCATCTAGGAGTGGCACTGCAGTGTCACGCAGGATGTCCCTTCCAAAAAACCCTCCCCAAACAGCACATGACGCAAAGAAAAAAAGAGGCGCAATGAGGTAGCTGTGTGAGTAAGATTAGCGACCCTAGTGGCCGACACAAACACCGGGCCCATCTAGGAGTGGCACTGCAGTGTCACGCAGGATGGCCCTTCCAAAAAACCCTCCCCAAACAGCACATGACGCAAAGAAAAAAAGAGGCGCAATGAGGTAGCTGACTGTGTGAGTAAGATTAGCGACCCTAGTGGCCGACACAAACACCGGGCCCATCTAGGAGTGGCACTGCAGTGTCACGCAGGATGGCCCTTCCAAAAAACCCTCCCCAAACAGCACATGACGCAAAGAAAAAAAGAGGCGCAATGAGGTAGCTGACTGTGTGAGTAAGATTAGCGACCCTAGTGGCCGACACAAACACCGGGCCCATCTAGGAGTGGCACTGCAGTGTCACGCAGGATGTCCCTTCCAAAAAACCCTCCCCAAACAGCACATGACGCAAAGAAAAAAAGAGGCGCAATGAGGTAGCTGTGTGAGTAAGATTAGCGACCCTAGTGGCCGACACAAACACCGGGCCCATCTAGGAGTGGCACTGCAGTGTCACGCAGGATGTCCCTTCCAAAAAACCCTCCCCAAACAGCACATGACGCAAAGAAAAAAAGAGGCGCAATGAGGTAGCTGACTGTGTGAGTAAGATTAGCGACCCTAGTGGCCGACACAAACACCGGGCCCATTTAGGAGTGGCACTGCAGTGTCACGCAGGATGTCCCTTCCAAAAAACCCTCCCCAATCAGCACATGATGCAAAGAAAAAGAAAAGAAAAAAGAGGTGCAAGATGGAATTATCCTTGGGCCCTCCCACCCACCCTTATGTTGTATAAACAAAACAGGACATGCACACTTTAACCAACCCATCATTTCAGTGACAGGGTCTGCCACACGACTGTGACTGATATGACGGGTTGGTTTGGACCCCCCCCCAAAAAAGAAGCAATTAATCTCTCCTTGCACAAACTGGCTCTACAGAGGCAAGATGTCCACCTCATCATCATCCTCCGATATATCACCGTGTACATCCCCCTCCTCACAGATTATCAATTCGTCCCCACTGGAATCCACCATCTCAGCTCCCTGTGTACTTTGTGGAGGCAATTGCTGCTGGTCAATGTCTCCGCGGAGGAATTGATTATAATTCATTTTAATGAACATCATCTTCTCCACATTTTCTGGATGTAACCTCGTACGCCGATTGCTGACAAGGTGAGCGGCGGCACTAAACACTCTTTCGGAGTACACACTTGTGGGAGGGCAACTTAGGTAGAATAAAGCCAGTTTGTGCAAGGGCCTCCAAATTGCCTCTTTTTCCTGCCAGTATAAGTACGGACTGTGTGACGTGCCTACTTGGATGCGGTCACTCATACTGTATAATCCTCCACCATTCTATCAATGTTGAGAGAATCATATGCAGTGACAGTAGACGACATGTCCGTAATCGTTGTCAGGTCCTTCAGTCCGGACCAGATGTCAGCATCAGCAGTCGCTCCAGACTGCCCTGCATCACCGCCAGCGGGTGGGCTCGGAATTCTGAGCCTTTTCCTCGCACCCCCAGTTGCGGGAGAATGTGAAGGAGGAGATGTTGACAGGTCGCGTTCCGCTTGACTTGACAATTTTGTCACCAGCAGGTCTTTCAACCCCAGCAGACCTGTGTCTGCCGGAAAGAGAGATCCAAGGTAGGCTTTAAATCTAGGATCGAGCACGGTGGCCAAAATGTAGTGCTCTGATTTCAACAGATTGACCACCCGTGAATCCTTGTTAAGCGAATTAAGGGCTGCATCCACAAGTCCCACATGCCTAGCGGAATCGCTCCCTTTTAGCTCCTTCTTCAATGCCTCCAGCTTCTTCTGCAAAAGCCTGATGAGGGGAATGACCTGACTCAGGCTGGCAGTGTCTGAACTGACTTCACGTGTGGCAAGTTCAAAGGGCATCAGAACCTTGCACAACGTTGAAATCATTCTCCACTGCACTTGAGACAGGTGCATTCCATCTCCTATATCGTGCTCAATTGTATAGGCTTGAATGGCCTTTTGCTGCTCCTCCAACCTCTGAAGCATATAGAGGGTTGAATTCCACCTCGTTACCACTTCTTGCTTCAGATGATGGCAGGGCAGGTTCAGTAGTTTTTGGTGGTGCTCCAGTCTTCTGTACGTGGTGCCTGTACGCCGAAAGTGTCCCGCAATTTTTCTGGCCACCGACAGCATCTCTTGCACGCCCCTGTCGTTTTTTAAAAAATTCTGCACCACCAAATTCAAGGTATGTGCAAAACATGGGACGTGCTGGAATTTGCCCATATTTAATGCACACACAATATTGCTGGCGTTGTCCGATGCCACAAATCCACAGGAGAGTCCAATTGGGGTAAGCCATTCTGCGATGATCTTCCTCAGTTGCCGTAAGAGGTTTTCAGCTGTGTGCGTATTCTGGAAAGCGGTGATACAAAGCGTAGCCTGCCTAGGAAAGAGTTGGCGTTTGCGAGATGCTGCTACTGGTGCCGCCGCTGCTGTTCTTGCGGCGGGAGTCCATACATCTACCCAGTGGGCTGTCACAGTCATATAGTCCTGACCCTGCCCTGCTCCACTTGTCCACATGTCCGTGGTTAAGTGGACATTGGGTACAACTGCATTTTTTAGGAGACTGGTGAGTCTTTTTCTGACGTCCGTGTACATTCTCGGTATCGCCTGCCTAGAGAAGTGGAACCTAGATGGTATTTGGTAACGGGGGCACACTGCCTCAATAAATTGTCTAGTTCCCTGTGAACTAACGGCGGATACCGGACGCACGTCTAACACCAACATAGTTGTCAAGGACTCAGTTATCCGCTTTGCAGTAGGATGACTGCTGTGATATTTCATCTTCCTCGCAAAGGACTGTTGAACAGTCAATTGCTTACTGGAAGTAGTACAAGTGGGCTTACGACTTCCCCTCTGGGATGACCATCGACTCCCAGCGGCAACAACAGCAGCGCCAGCAGCAGTAGGCGTTACACGCAAGGATGCATCGGAGGAATCCCAGGCAGGAGAGGACTCGTCAGACTTGCCAGTGACATGGCCTGCAGGACTATTGGCATTCCTGGGGAAGGAGGAAATTGACACTGAGGGAGTTGGTGGGGTGGTTTGCGTGAGCTTGGTTACAAGAGGAAGGGATTTACTGGTCAGTGGACTGCTTCCGCTGTCACCCAAAGTTTTTGAACTTGTCACTGACTTATTATGAATGCGCTGCAGGTGACGTATAAGGGAGGATGTTCCGAGGTGGTTAACGTCCTTACCCCTACTTATTACAGCTTGACAAAGGGAACACACGGCTTGACACCTGTTGTCCGCATTTCTGGTGAAATACCTCCACACCGAAGAGCTGATTTTTTTTGGTATTTTCACCTGGCATGTCAACGGCCATATTCCTCCCACGGACAACAGGTGTCTCCCCGGGTGCCTGACTTAAACAAACCACCTCACCATCAGAATCCTCCTTGTCAATTTCCTCCCCAGCGCCAGCAACACCCATATCCTCCTCATCCTGGTGTACTTCAACACTGACATCTTCAATCTGACTATCAGGAACTGGACTGCGGGTGCTCCTTCCAGCACTTGCAGGGGGCGTGCAAATGGTGGAAGGCGCATGCTCTTCACGTCCAGTGTTGGGAAGGTCAGGCATCGCAACCGACACAATTGGACTCTCCTTGTGGATTTGGGATTTCAAAGAACGCACAGTTCTTTGCGGTGCTTTTGCCAGCTTGAGTCTTTTCAGTTTTCTAGCGAGAGGCTGAGTGCTTCCATCCTCATGTGAAGCTGAACCACTAGCCATGAACATAGGCCAGGGCCTCAGCCGTTCCTTGCCACTCCGTGTGGTAAATGGCATATTGGCAAGTTTACGCTTCTCCTCCGACAATTTTATTTTAGGTTTTGGAGTCCTTTTTTTACTGATATTTGGTGTTTTGGTTTTGACATGCTCTGTACTATGCCATTGGGCATCGGCCTTGGCAGACGACGTTGCTGGCATTTCATCGTCTCGGCCATGACTAGTGGCAGCAGCTTCAGCACGAGGTGGAAGTGGATCTTGATCTTTCCCTAATTTTGGAACCTCAACATTTTTGTTCTCCATATTTTAATAGGCACAACTAAAAGGCACCTCAGGTAAACAATGCAGATGGATGGATTGGATACTAGTATACAATTATGGACGGGCTGCCGAGTGCCGACACAGAGGTAGCCACAGCCGTGAACTACCGCACTGTACTGTGTCTGCTGCTAATATATAGACTGGTTGATAAAGAGATAGTATACTCGTAACTAGTATGTATGTATAAAGAAAGAAAAAAAAACCACGGTTAGGTCACTGGTATATACAATTATGGACGGGCTGCCGAGTGCCGACACAGAGGTAGCCACAGCCGTGAACTACCTCACTGTACTGTGTCTGCTGCTAATATATAGACTGGTTGATAAAGAGATAGTATACTCGTAACTAGTATGTATGTATAAAGAAAGAAAAAAAAACCACGGTTAGGTCACTGGTATATACAATTATGGACGGGCTGCCGAGTGCCGACACAGAGGTAGCCACAGCCGTGAACTACCGCACTGTACTGTGTCTGCTGCTAATATATAGACTGGTTGATAAAGAGATAGTATACTCGTAACTAGTATGTATGTATAAAGAAAGAAAAAAAAACCACGGTTAGGTCACTGGTATATACAATTATGGACGGGCTGCGGAGTGCCGACACAGAGGTAGCCACAGCCGTGAACTACCGCACTGTACTGTGTCTGCTGCTAATATATAGACTGGTTGATAAAGAGATAGTATACTCGTAACTAGTATGTATGTATAAAGAAAGAAAAGAAAACCACGGTTAGGTGGTATATACAATTATGGACGGGCTGCCGAGTGCCGACACAGAGGTAGCCACAGCCGTGAACTACCGCACTGTACTGTGTCTGCTGCTAATATATAGACTGGTTGATAAAGAGATAGTATACTCGTAACTAGTATGTATGTATAAAGAAAGAAAAAAAAACCACGGTTAGGTCACTGGTATATACAATTATGGACGGGCTGCCGAGTGCCGACACAGAGGTAGCCACAGCCGTGAACTACCGCACTGTACACTGGTTGATAAAGAGATAGTAGTATACTCGTAACAACTAGTATGACGACGGTATAAAGAACGAAAAAAAAAACACGGTTAGGTGGTATATATTATAATACAATTATGGATGGACGGACTGCCTGCCGAGTTCCGACACAGAGGTAGCCACAGCCGTGAACTACCGCACTGTACACTGGTTGATAAAGAGATAGTAGTATACTCGTAACAACTAGTATGACTATGACGACGGTATAAAGAAAGAAAAAAAAAACCACGGTTAGGTGGTATATAATACAATTATGGATGGACGGACTGCCTGCCGAGTGCCGACACAGAGGTAGCCACAGCCGTGAACTACCGCACTGTACTGTGTCTGCTGCTAATATAGACTGGTTGATAAAGAGATAGTATACAATACTACTAATATACTGGTGGTCAGGCACTGGTCACCACTAGTCACACTGGCAGTGGCACTCCTGCAGCAAAAGTGTGCACTGTTTAATTTTAATATAATATTATTTATCATGTACTCCTGGCTCCTGCTATAACAACCTGCAGTGCTCCCCAGTCTCCCCCACAATTATAAGCTTTATATACAATACATTGATGTGCAGCACACTGGGCTGAGCAGTGCACACAGACTGAGTCACTGTGTGACTGTGTATCGTTTTTTTCAGGCAGAGAACGGATATATTAAATAAAACAAACAACTGCACTGTCTCTGGTGGTCACTGGTCACTGTGGTCGTCAGTCACTAAACTCTGTCTGCACTCTGCACTCTCTTCTAATCTACAGTATCACAGCAATCTCTCTCTCTCTCTCTCTTCTAAATCTAATCTAAATGGAGAGGACGCCAGCCACGTCCTCTCCCTATCAATCTCAATGCACGTGTGAAAATGGCGGCGACGCGCGGCTCCTTATATAGAATCCGAGTCTCGCGAGAATCCGACAGCGTCATGATGACGTTCGGGCGCGCTCGGGTTAACCGAGCAAGGCGGGAAGATCCGAGTCGCTCGGACCCGTGAAAAAAAAAGTGAAGTTCGTGCGGGTTCGGATTCAAAGAAACCGAACCCGCTCATCTCTAGTAATCACATCACCAGCGGCCGGGATCCCGGTCAGTATACACTAGAATCCTGACCACTAGAAATGCCGACAGTCTGCATCCCGTAACAGGGACTATTCCCACTCGTGGGTGTCCACGACATCCACAGAGTGGGAATAGAACCCGTGGCGAATGCAGCAAGCTTCCAAGCCTGCTGCATGGCGAGCGCAGTGAGCCCGCAAGGGGCCTCTTTGTGCTCTCCCCACTGCTGGCATACTGGCGAACGGGATGCCAGCGTCGGGATGCTGACCATGGGATCCCAGCCACCAGCAAAGCATACTCAACCCTCTAAGAGAACCACTGAATAAAGCTGATTATTTTATAATTGTAATATGACAATAAGTAGAATAAAAATAAGAATTTACTCACTGGTAATTCTATTTCTCGTAGTCCGTAGTGGATGCTGGGTACTCCGTAAGGACCATGGGGAATAGACGGGCTCCGCAGGAGACTGGGCACTCTTTAAAGAAAGATTAGGTACTACATCTGGTGTGCACTGGCTCCTCCCTCTATGCCCCTCCTCCAGACCTCAGTTAGGGAAACTGTGCCCGGAAGAGCTGACATTACTAGGAAAGGATTTGAAATCCAGGGTAAGACTCATACCAGCCACACCAATCACACCGTATAACTTGTGATAACTATACTAGGGATGTGCACTTGAAATTTTTCGGGTTTTGTGTTTTGGTTTTGGGTTCGGTTCCGCGGCCGTGTTTTGGGTTCGACCGCGTTTTGGCAAAACCTCACCGAATTTTTTTTGTCGGATTCTAGTGTGTTTTGGATTCTGGTGTTTTTTTCAAAAAACCCTAAAAAACAGCTTAAATCATAGAATGTGGGGGTCATTTTGATCCCAAAGTATTATTAACCTCAAAAACCATAATTTCCACTCATTTTCAGTCTATTCTGAATACCTCACACCTCACAATATTATTTTTAGTCCTAAAATTTGCACCGAGGTCGCTGAATGACTAAGCTAAGCGACCCTAGTGGCCGACACAAACACCTGGCCCATCTAGGAGTGGCACTGCAGTGTCACGCAGGATGGCCCTTCCAAAAAACACTCCCCAAACAGCACATGACGCAAAGAAAAAAAGAGGCGCAATGAGGTAGCTGTGTGAGTAAGCTAAGCGACCCTAGTGGCCGACACAAACACCTGGCCCATCTAGGAGTGGCACTGCAGTGTCACGCAGGATGGCCCTTCCAAAAAACACTCCCCAAACAGCACATGACGCAAAGAAGAAAAAAAGAGGTGCAATGAGGTAGCTGTGTGAGTAAGATAAGCGACCCTAGTGGCCGACACAAACACCTGGCCCATCTAGGAGTGGCACTGCAGTGTTACGCAGGATGGCCCTTCCAAAAAACACTCCCCAAACAGCACATGACACAAAGAAAAAAAGAGGTGCAATGAGGTAGCTGTGTGAGTAAGCTAAGCGACCCTAGTGGCCGACACAAACACCTGGCCCATCTAGGAGTGGCACTGCAGTGTCACGCAGGATGGCCCTTCCAAAAAACACTCCCCAAACAGCACATGACGCAAAGAAGAAAAAAAGAGGCGCAATGAGGTAGCTGTGTGAGTAAGATAAGCGACCCTAGTGGCCGACACAAACACCTGGCCCATTTAGGAGTGGCACTGCAGTGTCACGCAGGATGGCCCTTCCAAAAAACACTCCCCAAACAGCACATGACGCAAAGAAAAAAAGAGGCGCAATGAGGTAGCTGTGTGAGTAAGCTAAGCGACCCTAGTGGCCGACACAAACACCTGGCCCATCTAGGAGTGGCACTGCAGTGTCACGCAGGATGGCCCTTCCAAAAAACACTCCCCAAACAGCACATGACACAAAGAAGAAAAAAAGAGGCGCAATGAGGTAGCTGTGTGAGTAAGATAAGCGACCCTAGTGGCCGACACAAACACCTGGCCCATCTAGGAGTGGCACTGCAGTGTCACGCAGGATGGCCCTTCCAAAAAACACTCCCCAAACAGCACATGACGCAAAGAAAAAAAGAGGCGCAATGAGGTAGCTGTGTGAGTAAGCTAAGCGACCCTAGTGGCCGACACAAACACCTGGCCCATCTAGGAGTGGCACTGCAGTGTCACGCAGGATGGCCCTTCCAAAAAACACTCAACAAACAGCACATGACGCAAAGAAGAAAAAAAGAGGCGCAATGAGGTAGCTGTGTGAGTAAGCTAAGCGACCCTAGTGGCCGACACAAACACCTGGCCCATCTAGGAGTGGCACTGCAGTGTCACGCAGAATGGCCCTTCCAAAAAACACTCCCCAAACAGCACATGACGCAAAGAAGAAAAAAAGAGGCGCAATGAGGTAGCTGTGTGAGTAAGATAAGCGACCCTAGTGGCCGACACAAACACCTGGCCCATCTAGGAGTGGCACTGCAGTGTCACGCAGGATGGCCCTTCCAAAAAACACTCCCCAAACAGCACATGACGCAAAGAAGAAAAAAAGAGGCGCAATGAGGTAGCTGTGTGAGTAAGCTAAGCGACCCTAGCGGCCGACACAAACACCTGGCCCATCTAGGAGTGTCACTGCAGTGTCACGCAGGATGGCCCTTCCAAAAAACACTCCCCAAACAGCACATGACGCAAATAAAAATGAAAGAAAAAAGAGGTGCAAGATGGAATTGTCCTTGGGCCCTCCCACCCACCCTTATGTTGTATAAACAGGACATGCACACTTTAACCAACCCATCATTTCAGTGACAGGGTCTGCCACACGACTGTGACTGAAATGACGGGTTGGTTTGGACCCCCACCGAAAAAGAAGCAATTAATCTCTCCTTGCACAAACTGGCTCTACAGAGGCAAGATGTCCACCTCATCATCATCCTCCGATATATCACCGTGTACATCCCGATCCTCACAGATTATCAATTCGTCCCCACTGGAATCCACCATCTCAGCTCCCTGTGTACTTTGTGGAGGCAATTGCTGCTGGTCAATGTCTCCACGGAGGAATTGATTATAATTCATTTTAATGAACATCATCTTCTCCACATTTTCTGGAAGTAACCTCGTACGCAGATTGCTGACAAGGTGAGCGGCGGCACTAAACACTCTTTCGGAGTACACACTTGTGGGAGGGCAACTTAGGTAGAATAAAGCCAGTTTGTGCAAGGGCCTCCAAATTGCCTCTTTTTCCTGCCAGTATAAGTACGGACTGTCTGACGTGCCTACTTTGATGCGGTCACTCATATAATCCTCCACCATTCTTTCAATGGTGAGAGAATCATATGCAGTGACAGTAGACGACATGTCCGTAATCGTTGTCTGGTCCTTCAGTCCGGACCAGATGTCAGCATCAGCAGTCGCTCCAGACTGCCCTGCATCACCGCCAGCGGGTGGGCTCGGAATTCTGAGCCTTTTCCTCGCACCCCCAGTTGCGGGAGAATGTGAAGGAGGAGATGTTGACAGGTCGCGTTCCGCTTGACTTGACAATTTTGTCACCAGCAGGTCTTTGAACCCCAGCAGACTTGTGTCTGCCGGAAAGAGAGATCCAAGGTAGGTTTTAAATCTAGGATCGAGCACGGTGGCCAAAACGTAGTGCTCTGATTTCAACAGATTGACCACCCGTGAATCCTTGTTAAGCGAATTAAGGGCTCCATCCACAAGTCCCACATGCCTAGCGGAATCGCTCCCTTTTAGCTCCTCCTTCAATGCCTCAAGCTTCTTCTGCAAAAGCCTGATGAGGGGAATGACCTGACTCAGGCTGGCAGTGTCTGAACTGACTTCACGTGTGGCAAGTTCAAAAGGTTGCAGAACCTTGCACAACGTTGAAATCATTCTCCACTGCGCTTGAGACAGGTACATTCCACCTCCTATATCGTGCTCAATTGTGTAGGCTTGAATGGCCTTTTGCTGCTCCTCCAACCTCTGAAGCATATAGAGGGTTGAATTCCACCTCGTTACCACTTCTTGCTTCAGATGATGGCAGGGCAGGTTCAGGCGTTTTTGGTGGTGCTCCAGTCTTCTGTACGTGGTGCCTGTACGCCGAAAGTGTCCCGCAATTCTTCTGGCCACCGACAGCATCTCTTGCACGCCCCTGTCGTTTTTAAAAAATTCTGCACCACCAAATTCAAGGTATGTGCAAAACATGGGACGTGCTGGAATTTGCCCATATTTAATGCACACACAATATTGCTGGCGTTGTGCGATGCCACAAATCCACAGGAGAGTCCAATTGGGGTAAGCCATTCCGCGATGATCTTCCTCAGTTGCCGTAAGAGGTTTTCAGCTGTGTGCGTATTCTGGAAACCGGTGATACAAAGCGTAGCCTGCCTAGGAAAGAGTTGGCGTTTGCGAGATGCTGCTACTGGTGCCGCCGCTGCTGTTCTTGCGGCGGGAGTCCATACATCTACCCAGTGGGCTGTCACAGTCATATAGTCCTGACCCTGCCCTGCTCCACTTGTCCACATGTCCGTGGTTAAGTTGACATTGGGTACAACTGCATTTTTTAGGACACTGGTGAGTCTTTTTCTGACGTCCGTGTACATTCTCGGTATCGCCTGCCTAGAGAAGTGGAACCTAGATGGTATTTGGTAACGGGGGCACACTACCTCAAGAAATTGTCTAGTTCCCTGTGAACTAACGGCGGATACCGGACGCACGTCTAACACCAACATAGTTGTCAAGGACTCAGTTATCCGCTTTGCAACACGATGACTGCTGTGATATTTCATCTTCCTCGCAAAGGACTGTTGGACAGTCAATTGCTTGGTGGAAGTAGTAAAAGTGGGCTTACGAATTCCCCTCTGGGATGACCATCGACTCCCAGCAGCAACAACAGCAGCGCCAGCAGCAGTAGGCGTTACACGCAAGGATGCATCGGAGGAATCCCAGGCAGGAGAGGACTCGTCAGAATTGCCAGTGACATGGCCTGCAGGACTATTGGCATTCCTGGGGAAGGAGGAAATTGACACTGAGGGAGTTGGTGGGGTGGTTTGCGTGAGCTTGGTTACAAGAGGAAGGGATTTACTGGTCAGTGGACTGCTTCCGCTGTCACCCAAAGTTTTTGAACTTGTCACTGACTTATTATGAATGCGCTGCAGGTGACGTATAAGGGAGGATGTTCCGAGGTGGTTAACGTCCTTACCCCTACTTATTACAGCTTGACAAAGGCAACACACGGCTTGACAAATGTTGTCCGCATTTCTGGTGAAATACTTCCACACCGAAGAGCTGATTTTTTTGGTATTTTCACCAGGCATGTCAACGGCCCTATTCCTCCCACGGACAACAGGTGTCTCCCCGGGTGCCTGACTTAAACAAACCACCTCACCATCAGAATCCTCCTTGTCAATTTCCTCCCCAGCGCCAGCAACACCCATATCCTCCTCATCCTGGTGTACTTCAACACTGACATCTTCAATCTGACTATCAGGAACTGGACTGCGGGTGCTCCTTCCAGCACTTGCAGGGGGCGTGCAAATGGTGGAAGGCGCATGCTCTTCACGTCCAGTGTTGGGAAGGTCAGGCATCGCAACCGACACAATTGGACTCTCCTTGTGGATTTGGGATTTCGAAGAACGCACAGTTCTTTGCGGTGCTTTTGCCAGCTTGAGTCTTTTCAGTTTTCTAGCGAGAGGCTGAGTGCTTCCATCCTCATGTGAAGCTGAACCACTAGCCATGAACATAGGCCAGGGCCTCAGCCGTTCCTTGCCACTCCGTGTGGTAAATGGCATATTGGCAAGTTTACGCTTCACCTCCGACAATTTTATTTTAGATTTTGGAGTCCTTTTTTTACTGATATTTTGTGTTTTGGATTTTACATGCTCTGTACTATGACATTGGGCATCGGCCTTGGCAGACGACGTTGCTGGCATTTCATCGTCTCGGCCATGACTAGTGGCAGCAGCTTCAGCACGAGGTGGAAGTGGATCTTGATCTTTCCCTAATTTTGGAACCTCAACATTTTTGTTCTCCATATTTTAATAGGCACAACTAAAAGACACAGAGGTAGCTACAGCCGTGGACTACCGTACTGTGTCTGCTGCTAATATAGACTGGATGATAATGAGATGAAATCAATATATATATATAATATCACTAGTACTGCAGCCGGACAGGTATGTATATTTATTATGTAATGACTGATGACGGACCAGCTGGACACTGTCAGCTCAGCAGCACCGCAGACTGCTACAGTAAGCTACTATAGTAGTATGTATAAAGAAGAAAGAAAAAAAAAACCACGGGTAGGTGGTATACAATTATGGATGGACGAGCGACTGCCGACACAGAGGTAGCTACAGCCGTGGACTACCGTACTGTGTCTGCTGCTAATATAGACTGGATGATAATGAGATGAAATCAATATATATTATATCACACTAGTACTGCAGCCGGACAGGTAGATATATTTATTATGTAATGACTGATGACGGACCTGCTGGACACTGTCAGCTCAGCAGCACCGCAGACTGCTACAGTAAGCTACTATAGTAGTATGTATAAAGAAGAAAGAAAAAAAAAACCACGGGTAGGTGTTATACAATTATGGATGGACGAGCGACTGCCGACACAGAGGTAGCTACAGCCGTGGACTACCGTACTGTGTCTGCTGCTAATATAGACTGGATGATAATGAGATGAAATCAATATATATATATATAATATCACACTAGTACTGCAGCCGGACAGGTAGATATATTTATTATGTAATGACTGATGACGGACCTGCTGGACACTGTCAGCTCAGCAGCACCGCAGACTGCTACAGTAAGCTACTATAGTAGTATGTATAAAGAAGAAAAAAAAAAAAAAAACACGGGTAGGTGGTATACAATTATGGATGGACAAGCGACTGCCGACACAGAGGTAGCTACAGCCGTGGACTACCGTACTGTGTCTGCTGCTAATATAGACTGGATGATAATGAGATGAAATCAATATATATATATATATAATATCACACTAGTACTGCAGCCGGACAGGTAGATATATTTATTATGTAATGACTGATGACGGACCTGCTGGACACTGTCAGCTCAGCAGCACCGCAGACTGCTACAGTAAGCTACTATAGTAGTATGTATAAAGAAGAAAGAAAGAAAAAAAAACCACGGTTAGGTGGTATACAATTATGGATGGACGAGCGACTGCCGACACAGAGGTAGCTACAGCCGTGGACTACCGTACTGTGTCTGCTGCTGATATAGACTGGATGATAATGAGATGAAATCAATATATATATATATAATATCACTAGTACTGCAGCCGGACAGGTATATATATGTATTATGTAATGACTGATGACGGACCTGCTGGACACTGTCAGCTCAGCAGCACCGCAGACTGCTACAGTAAGCTACTATAGTAGTATGTATAAAGAAGAAAGAAAAGAAAAAAACCACGGGTAGGTGGTATACAATTATGGATGGACGAGCGACTGCCGACACAGAGGTAGCTACAGCCGTGGACTACCGTACTGTGTCTGCTGCTAATATAGACTGGATGATAATGAGATGAAATCAATATATATATATATAATATCACTAGTACTGCAGCCGGACAGGTATATATATTTATTATGTAATGACTGATGACGGACCTGCTGGACACTGTCAGCTCAGCAGCACCGCAGACTGCTACAGTAAGCTACTATAGTAGTATGTATAAAGAAGAAAGAAAAAAAAAAACCACGGTTAGGTGGTATACAATTATGGATGGACGAGCGACTGCCGACACAGAGGTAGCTACAGCCGTGGACTACCGTACTGTGTCTGCTGCTAATATAGACTGGATGATAATGAGATGAAATCAATATATATATATATAATATCACTAGTACTGCAGCCGGACAGGTATATATATTTATTATGTAATGACTGATGACGGACCTGCTGGACACTGTCAGCTCAGCAGCACCGCAGACTGCTACAGTAAGCTACTATAGTAGTATGTATAAAGAAGAAAGAAAAAAAAAAAACACGGGTAGGTGGTATACAATATTATATATATATTATATACAATTATATATATATATATATATTAAACTCACTGGTGGTTATTATTAAACTGGTGGTCAGGTCATTGGTCAGTGGTCACACTATCAGCAACTTGCAAGTAGTTCTCCTAAGAAGACAATCACAATATATATTATACTGGTGGTCAGTGTGGTCACAATGGCAGTGTGGCACTCTGGCAGCAAAAGTGTGCACTGTACGTTATATGTACTCCTGAGTCCTGCTCTCAGACTCTAACTGCTCCCCACTGTCAGTGTCTCCCCCACAAGTCAGATAATACAGTCACACTATCTATCACTTCAGCAAGTAACTACTAGTACTCCTCCTAATGCTCCCCAAAATTACTACTGTGTCTCTCTCTACTGTCTCACTCTATTCTCTATAAACGGAGAGGACGCCAGCCACGTCCTCTCCCTATGAATCTCAATGCACGTGTGAAAATGGCGGCGACGCGCGGCTCCTTATATAGAATCCGAGTCTCGCGATAGAATCCGAGCCTCGCGAGAATCCGACAGCGGGATGATGACGTTCGGGCGCGCTCGGGTTAACCGAGCAAGGCGGGAAGATCCGAGTCGCTCGGCCCCGTGTGAAAAAAACTGAAGTTCGGGCGGGTTCGGATTCCGAGGAACCGAACCCGCTCATCCCTAAACTATACCCAGTTAACAGTATGAACAATAGCTGAGCCTCATGCAACAGATGGCTCAGAACAATAACCCTATAGTTAAGCAATAACTATATACAAGTATTGCTGAAGTCCGCACTTGGGACGGGCTCCCAGCATCCACTACGGACTACGAGAAATAGAAATACCGGTGAGTAAATTCTTATTTTCTCTGACGTCCTAGTGGATGCTGGGTACTCCGTAAGGACCATGGGGATTATACCAAAGCTCCCAAACGGGCGGGTGAGTGCGGATGACTCTGCAGCACCGAATGAGCAAACTCAAGGTCCTCCTCAGCTAGGGTATCAAACTTGTAGAATTTTGCGAACGTGTTTGATCCCGACCAGGTAGCAGCTCGGCAAAGTTGTAAAGCCGAGACCCCTCGGGCAGCCGCCCAAGAAGAGCCCACCTTGCTCGTGGAATGGGCTTTTACTGATTTAGGATGCGGCAGTCCAGCCGCAGAATGTGCAAGTTGAATCGTGCTACAGATCCAGCGAGCAATAGTCTGCTTAGAAGCAGGAGCACCCAGCTTGTTGGGTGCATGTAGGATAAACAGCGAGTCAGTTTTTCTGACTCTAGCCGTCCTGGAAACATAGATTTTCAGGGCCCGGACTACGTCCAGCAACTTGGAATCCTCAAAGTCCTGAGTAGCCGCAGGCACCACAATAGGTTGGTTTAAATGAAACGCTGATACCACCTTAGGGAGAAATTGGGGACGAGTCCTCAATTCTGCCCTGTCCATATGGAAGATCAGATAAGGGCTTTTACATGACAAAGCCGCCAATTCTGACACACGCCTAGCCGAAGCCAAGGCCAAAAGCATGACCACTTTCCACGTGAGATACTTCAACTCCACGGTCTGAAGTGGCTCAAACCAATGTGATTTCGGGAAATCCAACACTACGTTGAGATCCCAAGGTGCCACTGGAGGCACAAAAGGGGGCTGAATATGCAGCACTCCCTTAACAAACGTCTGAACTTCAGGCAGTGAAGTCAGTTCTTTTTGAAAGAAAATAGACAGGGCCGAAATCTGGACTTTTATGGATCCAAATTTTAGGCCCATAGTCACTCCTGACTGTAGGAAGTGCAGAAATCGACCCAGCTGAAATTCCTCTGTTGGGGCCTTCATAGCCTCACACCAAGCAACATATTTTCGCCATATGCGGTGATAATGTTTTGCTGTCACATCCTTCCTAGCTTTTATCAGCGTAGGAATGACTTCCACCGGAATGCCCTTTTTCCATCAGGATCCGGCGTTCAACCGCTATGCCGTCAAACGCAGCCGCGGTAAGTCTTGGAACAGACAGGGCCCTGCTGTAGCAGGTCCTGTCGGAGCGGCAGAGGCTAAGGGTCCTCTGAGATCATTTCTTGTAGTTCCGGGTACCAAGTTCTTCTTGGCCAATCTGGAACGATGAGTATAGTTCTTACTCCTCTCTTTCTTATTATCCTCAGTACCTTTGGTATGAGAGGAAGAGGATGGAACACATAAACCGACTGGTACACCCACGGTGTCACTAGAGCATCCACAGCTATCACCTGAGGGTCCCTTGACCTGGCGCAATATCTTTTTAGCTTTTTGTTGAGGCGGGATGCCATCATGTCCACCTGTGGCCTTTCCCAACGATTTACAAGCAGCTGGAAGACTTCTGGATGAAGTCCCCACTCTCCCGGGTGGAGGTCGTGCCTGCTGAGGAAGTCTGCTTCCCAGTTGTCCACTCGCGGAATGAACACTGCTGACAGTGCTATCACATGATTCTCCACCCATCGGAGAATCCTTGTGGCTTCTGCCATTGCCATCCTGCTTCTTGTGCCGCCCTGTCTGTTTACATGGGCAACCGCCGTGATGTTGTCTGACTGAATCAGCACCGGCTGGTTTTGAAGCAGGGGTTTTGCTTGACTTAGGGCATTGTAAATGGCCCTTAGTTCCAGAATATTTATGTGTAGGGAAGTCTCCTGACTCGACCATTGTCCTTGGAAGTTTCTTCCTTGAGTGACTGCCCCCCAACCTCGGAGGCTTGCATCCGTGGTCACCAGGACCCAGTCCTGAATGCCGAATCTGCGGCCCTCGAGAAGATGAGCACTCTGCAGCCACCACAGCAGAGACACCCTGGCCCTCGGAGACAGGGTGATCAACCGATGCATCTGAAGATGCGATCCGGACCACTTGTCTAACAGATCCCACTGAAAGATCCTTGCATGGAACCTGCCGAAGGGAATTGCTTCGTAAGAAGCTACCATCTTTCCCAAGACTCGCGTGCAGTGATGCACCGACACCTGTTTTGGTTTCAGGAGGTCTCTGACCAGAGATGACAACTCCTTGGCCTTCTCCTCCGGGAGAAACACCTTCTTCTGTTCTGTGTCCAGAATCATCCCCAAGAACAGCAGACGCGTCGTAGGAACCAGTTGCGACTTTGGGATATTCAGAATCCAGCCGTGCTGTTGTAGCACTTCCTGAGATAGTGCTACACCGACCAACAACTGCTCCATGGACCTCGCCTTTATAAGGAGATCGTCCAAGTACGGGATAATTATAACTCCCTTCTTTCGAAGGAGTATCATCATTTCGGCCATTACCTTGGTAAATACCCTCGGTGCCGTGGACAGACCGAACGGCAATGTTTGGAATTGGTAATGGCAGTCCTGTACCACAAATCGGAGGTACTCCTGGTGAGGTAGGTAAATGGGGACTTGTAGGTAAGCATCCTTGATGTCAAGTGATACCATAAAATCCCCCTCTTCCAGGCTTGCAATAACCGCCCTTAGCGATTCCATTTTGAACTTGAACTTCCTTATATAAGTGTTCAAGGATTTCAAATTTAGAATGGGTCTCACCGAACCGTCTGGTTTCGGTACCACAAACATTGTGAAATAGTAACCCCGTCCCTGTTGAAGGAGGGGAACTTTGATTATCACCTGCTGGAGGTACAGCTTGTGAATTGCCGCCAGTACTTCCTCCCTTTCCTTGGGAGTAGCTGGCAAGGCTGATTTGAGGTAACGGCGAGGGGGAGACATCTCGAACTCCAGCTTGTATCCCTGAGATACCACTTGTAGAACCCAGAGATCCACCTGTGAGCGAACCCACTGGTCGCTGAAGTTCCGGAGACGGGCCCCCACCGCACCTGGCTCCACCTGTGGAGCCCCAGCGTCATGCGGTGGACTTAGTGGAAGCAGGGGAGGATTTTTGTTCCTGGGAACTGGCTGTCTGGTGCAGCTTTTTCCCTCTACCCCTGCCTCTGGGCAGAAAGGACGCGCCTCTGACACACTTGCCTTTCTGGGGCCGAAAGGACTGTACTTGATAATACGGTGCTTTCTTAGGCTGTGAGGGAACCTGAGGTAAAAAGGTCGACTTCCCGGCTGTTGCTGTAGACACGAGGTCCGAGAGACCGTCCCCAACAATTCCTCACCCTTATAAGGCAAAACTTCCATGTGCCTTTTAGAATCAGCATCACCTGTCCACTGCCAAGTCCATAATACTCTCCTGGCAGAAATGGACATTGCATTAATTCTAGATGCCAGCCGGCAAATGTCCCTCTGTGCATCCCTCATATATAAGACTACGTCTTAAATAAGCTCTATGGTTAGCAAAATAGTATCCCTGTCAAGGGAATCAATGTTATCTGACAGGGAATCAGACCATGCCGCTGCAGCACTACACATCCATGCTGAAGCAATAGCAGGTCGCAGTATAGTACCTGAGTTTGTATACACAGACTTCAGGATAGCCTCCTGCTTCCTATCTGCAGGCTCCTTTAAGGCGGCCGTATCCTGAGACGGCAGTGCCACCTTTTTTGATAAGCGTGTGAGCGCCTTGTCCACCCTAGGGGATGTCTCCCAGCGTAACCTATCCGTTGGCGGGAAAGGGTACGCCATTAGTAACCGCTTAGAAATCACCAGTTTCTTATCTGGGGAAACCCACGCTTCTTCACACAATTCATTTAACTCATCAGATGGGAGAAAAGTCACTGGCTGCTTTTTCTCCCCAAACATAATACCCTTTTTTGTGGTAACCGGGTTAATGTCAGAAATGTGCAACACATTTTTCATTGCCGTAATCATGCATCGGATGGCCCCAGTGGATTGTACATTTGTCTCATCCTCGTCGACACTGGAGTCAGACTCCGTGTCGACATCTGTGTCTGCCATCTGAGGTAGCGGGCGTTTTTGAGCCCCTGATGGCCTCTGAGACGCTTGGGCAGGCGCGGGCTGAGATGCCGGCTGTCCCAAAGCTGTTACGTCATCGAACCTTTTATGCAAGGAGTTGACACTGTCGGTTAATACCTTCCACATATCCATCCACTCTGGTGTCGGCCCAGCAGGGGGCGACATCACACTTATCGGCTCCTGCTCCGCCTCCATGTAAGCGTCCTCATCAAACATGTCGACACAGCCGTACCGACACACTGCACACACACACAGGGAATGCTCTGACTGAGGACAGGACCCCACAAAGTCCTTTGGGGAGACAGAGAGAGAGTATGCCAGCACACACCAGAGCGCTATATAACTGAGGGATTTACACTAATACACAGTGAATTTTCCCCCAATAGCTGCTTATTATCACAATTTGCGCCTAAATTTATGTGCCCCCCCTCTCTTTTTTACCCTTGCCATAGTGTATACTGCAGGGGAGAGCCTAGGGAGCGTCCTTCCAGCGGAGCTGTGAAGAGAAAATGGCGCTGGCTGTGCTGAGGAAGATAGCCCCGCCCCTTCAGCGGCGGGCTTCTCCCGCTTTTTTAATATTATTTATGGCGTGGGATTAGGCACATATACAGTTTAGAACTGTATTATGTGCATTTTGCCAAGTAAGGTATACTAATTGCAGCCCAGGGCGCCCCCCCCCCCCCCCCCAGCACCCTGCACCCACCAGTGACCGGAGCATGTGGTGTGCTGTGGGAGCAATGGCGCACAGCTGCAGTGCTGTGAGCTACCTTATTGAAGACCGGAGTCTTCAGCCGCCGATTTTCTCCGGAATCTTCCATCTTCTGGCTCTGCAAGGGGGACGGCGGCACGGCTCTAGGAACGGACGATCGAGGTCGGGCCCTGTGTTCGATCCCTCTGGAGCTAATGGTGTCCAGTAGCCTTAGAAGCACAAGCTAGCTGCAAGCAGGTAGGTTCGCTTCTCTCCCCTCAGTCCCACGTAGCAGTGAGTCTGTTGCCAGCAGATCTCACTGAAAATAAAAAACCTAACAAATACTTTCTTTTTAGTGAACTCAGGAGAGCCCACTAAGTGCATCCAGCTCTGGCCGGGCACATATTCTAACTGAGGTCTGGAGGAGGGGCATAGAGGGAGGAGCCAGTGCACCCCAGATGTAGTACCTAATCTTTCTTTAAAGAGTGCCCAGTCTCCTGCGGAGCCTGTCTATTCCCCATGGTCCTTACGGAGTACCCAGCATCCACTAGGACGTCAGAGAAATCTAGAAAATGTGATTTTTGGTGCTTTCAGGCAGATTATATTTTTCTTTTATATTTGTGCTTTTACCTGTGTTGGAGTAAGAAAAGTGGGAAAAAATGTGTCTCATCTTCTCTTTTGTCTTTACTGGACTTATTTTAAAAGTCACCCATTGGCATATACAGTATGCCATTTTTTTTTTTAAATCGTATACATAATGATGGAGGGACATGTTAGGGGTGTAAAAACACTTCAGATTAAAACTAAATGAAAAGATCATTCAGACTTCTGTCATGTTGGCATATTGGACTTTAAGGATGTTTTCATCTTCTCCTCACAGTACTGTATCTCATGTCCCTCTGTTATTTATGGCGCCAAAGCTCAGCAAAATAGATTGTAATGAAAGTTGCACTGCACAGATACAATGAATGCAAATTGCTAAACATTTTGTTTAAATGCTTGCTGTGTGCAACAAAGTGACATAAATAGTGAGGCTGAATCAATCATGTTGCATTGTAACAAAGTTATGAAGTTTAGCACAGACATCATTTTTCAGTTTAATAATAGCCTCTATTATCTACAGTACAGTGGGTGCACAATCCTCTTATTATGGAAACAATTCTATGTCATATGTAATTCTGCCTTGTTTATCTGCATATGACAAAAATATGGTCTGCAATTAACATTTTTTTTATTGCATCCTTGTTGCTTTTAAAAGTTACATAAATGTTCTTCTAATATGTCTGAATTAGATAAAATATAACTACATAGTGAAAGAGTGGAGGATGGGCATTGATACTTAATATGGACATTTTAACAATCATAACTGGTATTGTGGTGTTGATATTATGAATGAGGGTAAGACACAATACATTTTTCATTTGCAATAGAATTCATCTAATGGTATTTACTATATTTTCCACATGCATTTACATCAAACTCTTCCCACATTTACTGAAAGGGGAGAATACTCACTTGGTACTCTTGTGCCTCTCTCTATCAATAGCATTTAACTATTTTTAATAGCACTGATCTTAGCAAGCCTTGGGGAGTGATACATTTGCACTGTGATAAAGTACCAAGCAATCAGCTCCTAAATGACATTTTTTCAAACACAGCCTGTAACATGGCAGTTAGGAGCTGTCTGATTGGTACTTTATCACCATGCAATGTATCACTCTCCAAAGCTTGATAAATCTGGGCCAATGGGGCTCATTTATAAATGAGTGATAAAACTCGATGTGAATGATAAAACTCCTTGCGTGTGATAAATGGAGCTCCAGCCAATAACTCCTAACTGTCATTTATTAAACTCTTGACAGTTAGGAACTGAACACATAACAGTTAGGAGCTCAACACATGACAGGAGCTGATTTGCTAGAGCACCGTTTATCATTCACAACAAGTTTTATCATTCACAACAAGTTTTATCATTCACAACAAGTTTTATCATTCACAACTAGTTTTATTATTTGTTGATAAATGAGCCCCTCACTTCTCTTTTTCATATTTTCTATGCTTTCCCTCCAATCTGCTTCTTTGTCTGTCCCTTACTAAAGCAGTGATCCTCCTCCTTCACAGATCTCCCCTTACAGTTCCCCTTGTGCTCTCTTTACTCTCTTACTCCAGTGTTTCTTGTACCCCCTCTCCTGCACCATGGGTGAGATGTATCAAAGGTTTGAGACACATAAAGAACCAGATTTACCAAGCCTTGGAGAGTAATAAATTACACGGTGATAAAGTACCACCAAACTGTTATGTTACAGGCTGTGGGGCAGATGTATTAACCTGGAGAAGGCATAAGGAAGTGATAAACCAGTGATATGTGCAATGTGATAAAGGCACAAGCCAATCAGATCCTAACTGTTAATTTACATATTGGAGCTGATTAGCTTGTGGCTTTATCACCTTGCACATATCACTGGTTTATAACTTCCTTATGCCTTCTCCAGGTTAATACATCTGCCCCTGTGTTTGAAAAATGACAGTTAGGAGCTGGTTGGCTGGTACTTTATCATCGTGCAATTTACCACTCTCCAAAGCTTGATAAACCTGGGCCAAAATATCACTCAGCTGCTGTCATTTTATAGGCATGTTTTGAAAAATGACAGGGAATTATTGGTTGGTGCTTAATTTCACTCAACCTTATCTCTCTCTCAAGGTTTGATACATCTCCCCAGAGCTTCTTTCACTTCCTCGTACCTCACACTCTCTCTAATCTTCCTACACAGGCTTAGATCTACCCTCCGAGATCTTTGTGAGCTCAGCTGTGTTTATCTCCTAGTACCAAGGGCTGTTGCAAGGTGTAGTTCCTTAAACCTTTCTGGCTGCCAACACAGGTGCTGCATCTATTGTAACTTGCTGGACCAAATTATGCTGCGGGACATATTATACCTGAGTTAGATAGTGGAAAGGGAAGGATTCCCTACTGCCACTGAGTAATGATGTGAGAAGTGGAATAGAGGTGAACAGTATGCTACAGACAGAAGTAAAAGGCTGCCCCAGCGGCACAGAATAAAGGGGGTCATTCAGACCCGATCGCATGCTAGCTTTTTTTTGCAGCGGTGAGATTGGGTCTGAACTGCGTGCACTGCAATGCGCAGGCACGTTGGCCACCGGCATCGGGCATTGCCGGACAGCGACGGATTTTGCGAAGAAAGCGATCGCCCCAGCGATTGCAAGAAGATTGACAGGAAGACCATTTGTGGGTGGCAACTGACCATTTTTAAGGAGTGTCCGGGAGAATGCAGGCGTTCCCAGACGTTCGGAAGAAGGGTCTGTGACGTCAGCATCGGTCTGGGATCGTCGCAGTGGGTGAGTAAGTCCTGGGCTGTGCAGAGACTGCACAAACTTTTGTTTGTGCAACTCTCTGCACATCTATTCACAACCCCGCACAGTGTTTACCCCCTCCCCCTGTAGGCGGCGATTACCTGGTCGCAGCAGTGCAAAAAACGCGTGCTAGCGATCAGGTCTGATTTAGGCCCAAAGTGTGTAGGCCTATACATAAAGAATTTAATGAAAAGGAAATTCTAATGAAAAAAAGTTTATTGAGTATGTATAAATATTAACTTGATTGTCAACTTGAGCTTCCTTAATGAAGCAGGAAAAAATCTCTTAGACAGCAGAACCAGTTGTATCTAAAAGTACAATATCCTTCTCATTCAAAGCGTGAGATTTATATGACACTCTCCAAGATTAAAAATTGGTGCAGAGAGACAATTAAAATGATTAAGAATGCTATTTTAATTTATTAAAACTCTTCTCAATTTGAGAACAGAATATTTATAAGCTTAAAGAAGAATAATTAAGGTTGAACTTAATTAAAGAATGGAGGTCAGACATTAGCAAATATTATTAGCGTTGCACTGCACAAACTGTTGTTATTCATTTTTTGCTTACCGACATTTTCCAGTGATTTAGATGGAAAGGCTCTTCCGTTTAATTCCTTATCACACAGAAGCAAGCCATTCCTGCTGTCATTCAGTCTGAAATATTTCCTGGCATCTTTTAGGTCCAAAGACTGCAGTACTCCACTTTATTGCTTCAGTTCTTTTTTTTAAATGAACTAACTCTCACTATTTTGAACAGCTGGGTAAGAAACCTGTTTCTTAATTAGCGCTATCCCCGAGGGACTTTTATTTGGTAAATTTGCTCGTTGGAGAGGCAGCTGCTGATATAAAATAGCAGATCTCATACTCGTCCAATGCTTTTTAATCCTGACTCAAAAAAGTGTATAAATTGTCACAAAAAAACAAATGAGTTTTGCAGTTTGTTTACCAAATTACAAGCATGGTCTCAGGCTGACGGTTGATGGGATAATCAACTTTCAAGCTAACATGTTTATCTCATTAACAGCAGGCCCCCAAGTCCTCAGCATTCAGTCTACCATATTGTACAGTAGCTGAGAGCAAATATCCAGTTTCATTTCCAATGTATTACAATATTGTTGAACATAAGACTTCTCTGTACAGGACTTCTCTGACACAGTGAAGGCAGCCATTATAGGGATGGTTGGTTCTAAATCGGAGTGGGAGAAGGGACCTTCTGACGTCACTAGGGGAGGAGACACGTCACCAGGGGGAAGAGCTATGGCCAAACAGGATACCCAAAAAGTACCCTTTCGGACTCGCTTCGCTCGCCACGCTTCGGGCTCGGAGGCTCGCTCTGCTCCGTTTCGCTCGCCACCTGATTACTAAAGGTAATAGTTGGTGGCGTGGATAGTAGAGGATCTAACCCGCTCGCCTAGCTCCTCTCCCTTGTGTCGAGGCTCCTCCCCCAACGTAAAAGGTTCCTTAGGCCACTTGAATCTAGCATCAACCTTATAAGGATGGTATCAATAAGAATGCAGCTTATTAATTCAGTTAGAAGTAGAGGCACTGGGGTGGATGCATATGAAGAGCTGAATGCCAGGTGGCTTCTGCATTGCATACATGGATGAAATTACTATTTCTGCTTATATGCAAAGTGGTTGGATGAATGTCTTTGATTGAACTGCCCCAATCCACTTGGTATAATAAGCATCATCATCATCACATCATTAACAGTGCACACTTGCACCGGCCCTATAATTGGGGTAAAAATTCCATCTGCGTATTTACACAGAGTGCTGGGCAAGACCCCAGTATGATGGAAATGGGGAGTGATAAGTGGCTATACCCCAATTCCTCATACACTAGGGAGCATGGCTTCATGGACACAAGGTAATGCCCCTTCTGTGAGAAGACCTACAATGGCGGTGACTAGAAGAGTTGGCACACAGGGTGACACTCACCCTATTAAAGCTACTGCAGCGCAGCACAGTCCTCTATTCTGTGAAAATTGCCTATGTGAGAACACCTCATTACAGTCCCTTCAGTCATAGCCATAGATGAGAGTGAATAGTGTATAACACTGCATCATCCATAGTTGTGTATGTTAGGTGCTGGAAGATGCGCACAGCAAAAATATGTAAGAAAAACGATGCCAAATGGACTTGCGATCAACTCTACACCTTTAACATGTACTGTAGCATCACCCATATAATCTACTGCATTTACTGCATCTAAATCTACCAGTAAGAATTAGAAAATGGATTATGGAAGAGTTCAGTGTTCAATGTTCATACAGGTGCATTTCAACCAATATCTATTCAAGCAAACAAAAGTTACAAATATACTAAGAACACTCACAATGCCCCTCACCCTCATAATGGTGCCCATTGTGTACATGAGCGTGTAATTCCCTGCCACAATATCAAGAAACACTTAAGGAATCAAATGTAAAAACTGAACCTAAGGGATAGGTAGGAAAGACATACTGTAGGATGGACATCAAAGCAGCTTTTTCACTTTACATTTATATTTATAGTCAGATCTGCACTCCTGTAAATCCAAAGATTGCATTTCTGTGGACAAATCAGTTAAGCGGACATTAAGCTTTGTATCCACTAGGCAAATAATTTGGCTAATTGTTGCAAATAGTGATGCTAGGTACCCAGTTGCCCAGAAATCACCTCCCTATACCCTAATCACCACCTCCACTCCCAGTATAAGTGGCCAGGTTTTCATGTGGCCTGGTTGCCCAGTAATGTTATGGGACTGCAATAAGAAAGCAGAAACTGTGCAGTCAATTATAACACTGCTCAACATGGCCCCTTACCTCTGCTATGCCTATGGTGACTCTGCCTTCTAAAAGGAACCCCCTCTTTCTCTTATGTCCTAGAGGATGCTGGGGTCCACATTAGTACCATATGGTATAGACAGGTCCACAAGGAGCCACTGGCACTTTAAGAGTTTGAGAGTGTGGGCTGGCTCCTCCTTCTATGCCCCTCCTACCAGACTCAGTTTAGAAAATGTGCCCGGAGGAGCCAGTCACAGCTAGGGGAGCTCTCCAGGGTTTCTCTGGCAAAAGTTTTTTTTTAGAGGTTATTATTTTACAGGGAGGCTGCTGGCAACAGCCTCCCTGCTTCGAGGGACTAGGGGGGGGGGGGGGGGGGGGGGAGTAGTGTCCGCCCTGCGGGGTCTGAGCCACTATCTCCGCTGACAGCACACTGAGCTCCTGAGGAGATCGAACGTTCGCTGCCACAGGGGATCGCTCACCCCAGCAGCATGCCACCACCCCCTTAAAGAGACAGAAGATCAGTGGGAGTTAGTCACCGGCCCCTCTGGCAAGCAGGGAGCCGGTGTGAAGATGGAGGCATCAGGGTAGGGAGCGCAGTATTAACTGCGCTCCATGGCTCAGCGGTACATGGTGCGGCGCTGTGAGGGGCACCCTGAGCCAGCGCCTACACCCTACACTGTCCAGCAAGCCTGTCAGAGTCCCAGGATCACTGCCAGCACAATTCCTCAGGCCAGTATAATCTTCAGAAGAGCGGAAGACAGCGCCATGAAAGGGGGTGGAGCTTCTCCTCAGAGCGGACCCAGCAGCGTTCAGCGCCATTTTCCTGCCTGCAGAAGCACGGACAGGGAGAGCTGTCCCTCCAGATCATCTCCAGCTGCCTTGTATGGTACCAGGGGTTATAGAAGGGGTAGGGGAGGCTGTGTAAAGTCTGTGTAGCCTATTAAGGTACACAGACAGCGCTGGTAGTGTTATTAGTTCTACCTTAAAAAACGCTGTGTGTGGGTTGGCTCCAATCTCTGTGTCTCTCTGTGGCATACTTGGGGGGGAAACTGTGTCTGACATTTCCGTGTGTGTGTGTGTGTGTGTGTGTGTGTGTGTGTGTGTGTGTTTACTATCTCACATAGCCATGTCTAGGGACTCTGTGTCATATGCTGCAGAAGATGTTTCCTCTCAGGAGGGATCCATTCCATGTACACAGGATTGTAATGCTTTGTCTCAGATCCCCATAGTTGAAGCTAATACTGAGACTGAAACTCAGGTGTTGAAGAAGTCTATGGCAGTTTGGTCAGGCTCTGTTCCTATTCCTGCAAAATCTCCTAGCATGTTCCCACAGAAATGTGCACTTGCCCAAATTATGCAAGATGACATGGATACCGATTCTGATACTGCAGACGGTGATGGGGAGGTGCTGAGCGGGGTAGCATTCTTTACTAAGTGGGTGCAGATCATGATTGAGGCCATTAGAGATGTGTTAAATATCAATGACACCACATCTGAGCAGGTTGAGGAGGCTTACTTCACTGGCAATAAGAAAGCCTCGCTAACCTTCCCTGCATCTAAAGAATTAAACGCTATATTTGAAAAATCCTGTGAAAACCCGGAGAAAAAATTCCAGTTCCCAAAAAGGGTTCTGGTTGCTTTTCACTTCCTTGAGGAAGATAGGAAAAAATAGGTTAACTACCCATTGTGGACGCATCTGTCTCCAGACTGTCTAAAAAGGTGGATTTACCTGTCCCTGGATCTACCGCGTTAAAAGAACTGACTGATTGTAAAATTGACACTATGGCCCTCATTCCGAGTTGTTCGCTCGCAAGCTGTTTTTAGCAGCTTTACACACGCTAAGCCGCCGCCTACTGGGAGTGAATCTTAGCATCTTAAAATTGCGAACGAAAGATTCTCAAAATTGCAATTACACACCTCTTAGCAGTTTCTGAGTAGCTTCAAACTTACTCGGCATCTGCGATCAGTTCAGTGCTTGTCGTTCCTGGTTTGACGTCAAAAACACACCCAGCGTTCGCCCAGACACTCCTCCGTTTCTCCAGCCACTCCCGCGTTTTTCCCAGAAACGGCAGCGTTTTTTCACACACACCCATAAAACGGCCAGTTACCGCCCAGAAACACCCACTTTCTGTCAATCACATTACGATCACCAGAACGATAAAAAAAACGTGAGTAAAATTCCTAACTGCATAGCAAATTTACTTGGCGCAGTCGCAGTGCGAACATTGCGCATGCGCACTAAGCGGAAAATCGCTGCGATGCGAAGAAATTTACAGAGCGAACAACTCGGAATGACCCCCTATGCTCAAATCCATTTACACTGCTTCAGGAGTGGTGTTAAGACCCACTATTGCCTGTGCATAGATTTCTAAAGCCATAGTAAAGTGGTCAGGCACATTACTAGAAGATTTGGATACAATGGATAGAAGTGACATTGAATTGTTTTTACGTAACATACAGGATTCTGCGGGGTTCATGGTGGAATCTATGTAGGACCTGGGTACGCTGACTGCATGGATATCTTCCATGTCAGTCTCAGCCCGCAGGGGACTCTGGCTACGCCAATGGTCTGCAAACGCAGAATCCAGGAGAAGTGTGGAGAACAAACCCTACACAGGTCAGGCTCTATTTGGGGAAGTGTTGGATGCGTGGATTTCCACGGCAACCGCGGGTAAGTCACCTTTCCTTCCCTCTGCTACACCTTCTATGAAGAATCCATTTTATTCAGCTGTGCCGCAGTCCTTTCGGACCGCTAAGGTAAAAATGTCCAAGCCTCCTACCTTTTTCTTTAGAGGTGGTTGGACAAAATCCAAAGCATGCACCCGCAGGCTTCCAGGACCAGAAATCTGCTTCTGGTTCCTCAAAATCCTCAGCATGATGGTGTACCTCAAAGCCTAGAGGACGGGCTGGTAGGTGCGAGACTCTGGGTGTCGTCTGGCCTGGATCCCTGAGTACAGGATATTGTGTCCCAGGGGTACAGACAGGACTTTCAAGAACTCCCGCCTTACCGATTCTTCAAATCAGGCTTGCCAGCTTTGCTGACAGACAGGGCTATCCTACAGGAAGCCATCCTAAAATTGGAAAAGTCACAGGTCATTGTCCCAGTTCCACCTCATATGCGAAACAAGGGTTATTATTCAAACCTTTTAGTGGTACCGAAACCGGATGTTCGGTCAGACCAATTTTGAATTTGAAATTGTTGAACCCTTACCTGAGAGGTGTTCAAATTCAAAATGGAGTCCCTCAGAGCAGTGATTTCAGGTCTGGAGGAGGGATAATTTCTGGTATCCCTGGATATCAAGGATGCGTACCTCCACATTCTGATTTGGCTGACACACCAGGCTTATCTCAGATTTGCGCTGTTGGACAGTCACTATCAATTTCAG
This sequence comes from Pseudophryne corroboree, assembly GCF_028390025.1. NCBI lineage: Eukaryota > Metazoa > Chordata > Amphibia > Anura > Myobatrachidae > Pseudophryne > Pseudophryne corroboree. The sequence continues at coordinate 218,272,313 of NC_086450.1, forward strand.
GCACTGCCATTTGACCTCTTCACAGCACCGAGGGTGTTCACTAAGGTGATGGCGGAGATGATGGTTTTCCTCCGCAGACAAGAGGTGAACATAATCCCATATCTGGACGATCTGCTGATAAAGGCATCATCCAGGGAGAAGTTGTTGCAGTCCATTTTTCTCAAGACTCATCTCATGGAACACGGTTGGATCCTGAACCTTCCAAAAATCACATTTGGAGCCGACCAGGAGGTTGTCTTCTCTTGGAATGATCCTCGACACGGAAGTGCAGAGGGTGTTTCTCCCGGAGGAGAAAGCATTGGTGATACAAACAATGGCCCGGAATGTCCTAAAGCCAGCTCGTGTTTTGGTTCATTAGTGCATTCGCCTTCTGGGGAAGATGGTGGCCTCTTTAGAGGATCTACAGTACGGAAGGTTTCATGTTCGGCCCTTCCAACTGGATCTCCTGGACAAGTGGTCGGGATCTCATCTACACATGCGCCAGAGAATACGTCTGTCGCCGAAAGCCAGGATTTCACTCCTCTGGTGGCTACTACTACCTCAACTTCTGGAGGGCCGCAGGTTTGGGATTCAGGACTGGATTCTTCTAACCACGGATGCGAGTCTCTGGGACTGGGGCGCAGTCACTCAGGGGGTAACCTTCCAAGGAAGGTGATCATGCCTGGAATCCAGCCTTACATAAACATTCTGGAACTAAAAGCCATCTACAACGGTCTTCTCCAAGCAACCCATCTTCTGCAAAATCGAGCCATTCAGGTTCAGTCGGACAATGTAAAGACGGTGGCTTACATAAACCAACAGGGCGGAACGAAGAGCTGAGCTGCAATGTCAGAGGTAAGAAGAATCATCCTCTGGGCAGAAAAACATGCGTTGGTGATGTCAGCAATCTTCTTTCTGGGAGTAGACAACTGGGAAGCGGACTTCCTCAGCAGACACGATCTTCATCCAGGAGATTGGGGACTCCATCCGGAGGTGTTCACGGAGGTAACAGAACTTTGGAGTGTACCTCAAATAGACATGATGGCCTCTCGTCTCAACAAGAAGATTCGGCGGTATTGTTCCAGAATGAGGGACCTGCAAGCCGTGGTGGTGGACGCCCTAGTGACTCCGTGGGTGTTCCAGTCGGCGTATGTGTTTCCTCCACTTCCACTCATTCCAAGAGCTCAAAAACAAGAGTTCAGGCAATCCTCATTGCTCCAGACTGGCAAAGAAGGGCTTGGTACGCGGTTCTTCTGGATCTACTGCTAAAAGAGCTGAGGCCTCTTCCTCTTTGGGAGGACCTGCTGCAGCAGGGGTCATTCGCTTATTGAGACTTACCACGGCTACGTTTGACAGCATGGAGGTTGAACATCAGATATTAGGGCATTCCGAACAAGGTTATTTCTACCCTGATACAGGCTAGGAATAGAGTAACATCTAAACATTATAATCGTATTTGGAAAAAATATGCATCTTGGTGTGAGTCCAAGAAGTTTCCTACAGTCGAGTTTCAACTGGGACGGTTTCTCCTTTTCCTGCAAGCAGGTGTGGATAGGGGCCTGAGGTTGGGATCCGTAAAGGTTCAGATTTTGGCCCTATCCTTTTTCTTCTGGAAACAGTTTCAGAATCAGAATCAGCTTTATTGGCCAGGTGTACTCACGTACACTAGGAATTCTTTGTGGTACAATGCATCGCCAAGCAGCAACATGGAGGAAAAACGTAGCATACATTACAAACATTACACATATGAGTTCATACTGTACATATGCAACTGTACAGTAGACATATTATACATTTAAGACTAAAAACTAAGGCTGCTTGGCAGAGCAGCACCGAGGCAGCCATCTGCGGCGCCAACTAGAACTCACACAATGCACATAATACAGAAGATTTAAGTATTACATCAAAAGATAAACCACACAGACAAAGACACATAAAGAATAATGCATGATTGGTGTAGGCATTTTGGGTAATAACCTCCAGGGGTTGTGTATTCCACCCTCACAAGGCACCAGGTGCGGCAGCCATCTTAGGCGCACTGAGTAGGATTACCCAGGGTGGAATAGTCCACCCCTAGAAGAGAACACAAAATGGGGAAATTGCAGAGTCCTTAAGTTCAGAGTAGGGTTCCAATAAAAACATCAGGTCCACGCATTTTTCATCCCATCCACAAGCGCACCAGATAAGGCAGCCATGTTGGGCGCACTACAAAGGTTACACAGTGGGAGATGAGCCATACAGGGGCCAAATGCATGTATGGGAGAACTGACACGTGTGTAGGAGTATGCTATACCCTGCATGGAAAGATCCAAATGAAGCACACCCCGCCCACGGAGGAACCATCCGAGGCAGCCATGTGGGGCGCACTGCATAGGTTACTGCTGGCAGGGTGTGCAACCAATGGAGGTACACATTACGGGAATAGCACACAGTGGGGTGGAAGTACCGTGTAAGAAGAAAGAGAAGAGAAAGACACATTTGCAGGAAAACTGTACTAACATTATTTTGTGATAAAGATAAATGTCCTGGTCTCATGAGGGCAGTGCGGGTGGGTGTGAGAATGTGGGGTGCACACTAATGTCCAATGGAACTGGCCCAGCAAAGTCTGGTCCTGATGCGCATGTCCCTCAGTTCCCTGCTCAGCTTGAGGGGTAGTCCCGGGGGCAGTCATGATGTTCTTGGACAGAGAAGTAGTAGGCATTGGTCCTGGTGTTCTCATGGCAGAGGTGAGGAGAGGCCACATAATGTTCCAGATTTCTTTCTTGATGCTGTTCAATGTTTGTTCAACTGTTTTTTTAACTGTTCATTTTCAAAACGCTTAGAGAAAGGAACGCTTTGAGTATTGGAACGCACAGCTGACATGCACAGCTGTGCATGGTTGAAGTTACAGATATACTATGGGAAATTGACCCAACTACAGCTGAGGCAAATGTACCACTAATCAAAGGTGTTACATTACACAGTGTTTGACTAAACAAACACCAGCCCAGTCAGCCTTAATTAAATATGCGGCACTGACCAAGCTTTGAAACACAGGTATTTTAAATTACAAACAAAAGCATAAATCACAAAACTGTCTAACAAATGATTTGAACATACATTTGGAAGATAGCAATAGGCAGATTACATGGTGAGATTTGAACATACATTTGGAATATAGATGATTTGCATAGGTGCAGATAGCAATAGGCAGATTACATAGTGAGATTTGAACATACATTTGGAATATAGGTGATTTGCATAGGTGCAGATAGCAATAGGCAGATTACATGGTGAGATTTGAACATACATTAGGAATATAGATGATTTGCATAGGTGCAGATAGCAATAGGCAGATTACATGGTGAGATTTGAACATACATTTGGAATATAGATGATTTGCATAGGTGCAGATAGCAATAGGCAGATTACATGGTGAGATTTGAACATACATTTGGAATATAGATGATTTGCATAGGTGCAGATAGCAATAGGCAGATTACATGGTGATATTTGAACATACATTTGGAATATAGATGATTTGCATAGGTGCAGATAGCAATAGGCAGATTACATGGTGAGATTTGAACATACCTCCCTGAGGTTCAGACATTTCTGAAAGGGGTTCTGCACATTCAGCCTCCCTTTGTGCCACCTACGGCGCCTTGGGATCTTAACGTGGTTTTACAGTTCCTCCAATCGGACTGGTTCAAGCCACTACCGGAGGTTGAGGTTAAATTTCTCATGTGGAAGGCTGTCACTTTGTTGGCTTTAGCTTCTGCTAGATGTGTGTCGGAGCTGGGGGCTTTGTCTTGTAAGAGCCCCTACTTGATCTTCCATGAAGATAGAGCTGAGCTCCATACACATCAGCAGTTCCTTCTGAAGGTTGTGTCAGCATTTCATATCAACCAACCAACCAACCAACCAACCAACCAACCAACCAACCTATTGTGGTGCCAGTTGCGACTGACTCCTCAATTTCATCAAAGTCCTTAGATTTTGTATGGGCTCTGAAAATCTTTGTGAAGAGGACTGCTCGTCACAGTAAATCGGACTCTCTGTTGTCCTGTATGATCCCAAGAAACTTGGGTGTCCTGCTTCTAAGCAGACGATCTCTCGCTGGATCAGGTTCACTATCCAGCTTGCGTATTCTACGGCAGGATTGCCGTGTTCTATGTCTGTTAAGGCCCACTCTACTCGTAAGGTGGGTTCTTCCTGGGCGGCTGCCCGGGGTGTCTCGGCTTTACAGCTTTGCTGAGCGGCTACTTGGTCTGGGTCGAACACGTTTCCAAAGTTCTACAAGTTCGATACTTTGGCCGCTGAAGATCTGAAGATTGGTCAATCAGTTCTGCAGGAGCCTCCGCGCTCTCTCCCTCCCGTTCTGGGAGCTTTGGTACATCCCCATGGTACTAATGTGGACCCCAGCATCCTCCAGGACGTAAGAGAAAATAGGATTTTAATTACCTACCGGTAAATCCTTTTCTCGTAGTCCATAGAGGATGCTGGGCGCCCGCCCAGCGCTTTGTGATCCTGCAGTGGTTACTTAGTTCAGTACTGCTTTGTTCTTGGTTAAGTATTGTTTTGTTACTTGGTAAGTAATTTTGTTCAGCCGTTGCTGATGTTTAAAGCTAGTTAGCTTGGTTTGCCTTGTGTATGAGCTGGTGTGAATCTCGCCACTATCTGTGTAAAATCCTTCTCTCGAAGTTGTCTGTCTACTCGGGCACAGTTTCTAGACTGAGTCTGGTAGGAGGGGCATAGAGGGAGGAGCCAGCCCACACTCTCAAACTCTTAAAGTGCCAATGGCTCCTTGTGGTCCCGTCTATACCCCATGGTACTAATTTGGAACCTAGCATCCTCTACAGACCACGAGAACAGGATTTACCGGTAGGTAATTAAAATCCTATTATCTCCACCAAATGCTGCTATTAGCATAAGGAAGATAATACCCAGCCAGTTAGATAACACAGAATCCATCACACTTCTGCTCATAATATATCTTATATTTTTCCTCCAACTCCCCCCTCACTGTTCCCATACTGTGTGACTTCAGTGTCTTTTGTCCCCCTTTGTACCACTTTCCCCAATGTTGCAGGTAAACAAACCTCTCTCTGACTCACTTTGTTGTATTTCTCTTTACCTCTAAAGTTGTTGTGGAATTTAATTTATTTAACAAATATTTAAAAATCTCAAATGATTAAAATATATATTCAAAGTAAGAAAATTTTGTTATAATGGTAATCTAACAGAACTGGAAACTCTCCACTAGAAATGCTAAGTTTGCCTCTGGAATCTTAACCACCCAAAAGTTTGCACTTTCATATAAACAAGCTTTTGTGGATTCAGCAATTTTCTGACCTAAACTAATACTGTATGTGTGAACAGGGGCGGATTGGGAACAAAAAGCGTCCCTGGAAAAATTTGTACTAGTGGCCCCACATGGACAGCACCAGAGGTGTAAGGTCTAGCCATGGGCCATGACAGCAGCACCCTCCCCCCAAGACTTTCCAGATAGTGGGGATGTCCAGCATCAAGGGGGAAGTTAAAAGGAAATAAAATTAAATATTATGAGCACATTATATGATACACCTTTAGAATTTAGTAAACTATATAATTCTTTAGAAAGATACATTTTCTTGCATATTACACCAACCGTATCCCAATCACTATTCACTCAATCTTATATGTCAGCCAAGCAGGCAGACAGAGCATACACTAGATCGTCTGCAATCACAGGCTAAGTGGCAAAGTCATTTTCATATATGCAAATTATTTTGCATTTTATTCATTATGTCTATTAATAGGACCACATGTCCTCAAACAAAACAGGCCCCACGGGTGCGTCAGTCCACCGGGAATCTTCCCTGTGAACCCTATGGACAATCCACCTCTGTGTGTGAATTACATTAGGAACTAGCTTAATTTGCCGGCTGTCGGGATTCTGACGGTCAGGATCCCAATGCCGGAATTCCAACAGTTGGCAATGCCGGCAGCCGGAATACTGGCGCAACAGGACTATCCGCACTCGTGGGTGTCCACAACACCCATACAGTGGGAATAGAACCTGTGACAAGTGCAGCGAGCCACCAAGCTGGCAGTGTGGCGAGCGCAGTGAGACTGCAAGGAGACTCTTTGCGCTTGACCCACTGCTGGCATACTGGCGACCAGGATGCCGCTGGCAGAATATAGATTGCTGACATCCCGGCCGTCAGTAAATCATACTGAATCCTGGTAACAACACTGTTTTATTGAGACCTGACAGGCTGCATTCTCAGTGCCTCAATAATAGATTTTTAACAATAGACTTCTCATAGATTCCAGTTCATCCCAAGAGATGGCTTCCTCCATGGCATATAAATGTAGGGTACATTTTAATATAGGATGAAATTATCCTAGGATTTAAACTACTCATGTGCAGTACTTGGCTTAACCTAGTTGCTGGAAATATGTTTCTATTAACTGTTTTATTGTGTATTGCACTGTAAAAGCATCACAGGAAGGCTGTTGTGGACTGAATAATTGTCACATGAAAATGGCAATCCCTAACAATAAGCATATCTAATTTGCAGATTAATTCCTAATACAAATCTGCAGCATAACCATTGTATTTTATAAAGGGTCTTATAAAAACTCAGACTCACCGTTTCTGCAGAGAAGCACAGCCAGGTAATCCTGATAGAATGAATTCAAATAGAGTAAAAGGCTTGGAGTTTGTCCCGTCAGAAAGCTGAATGCAATATTCTCCCTAGATATCACTGTGTCTGCGTATATTGCTGACGCAGATGAACTTGCGTTCCTGGACACGGGATACGGCTCCTGGAAAACATAGGTGACGGAGGTTCCAGCTTCAAACATGGCAGAAACTTCTAGAATAACAACAGAAAAGGAAAAAAGTTCTTAAAAACTAAACACCGAGATTGATCCTCATAGAACCCCTTCTCCAAACTCTGCGGGGTAAATTTACTAAAACTTCTAAAACAGAGACTTATTAATTTTGCCAATAGCATAGTGTGTGGTGCACATGGGCCCCTGGGATCCAGGGGGGCCAACGCCGCACACCCTGCACCCATTATTTTTAATACTCACCCTTCGGAATACAGCACTGGGGAAATGGTGTGGTGGCATTTTCCCGGTGTTTCACACATACGCAGTAGGAAAATCACTGGGAAAATGGCCACCCACCATTTTCCTAGAGATCTGCGCATGCACTCTAGGCTTTGGGACAGCGCTAGGGTCCCCTAGGGACCTAATGCTCAGAGCTACAGTGCTGCTGGCAAAAGAGGAGGGAGCCAAGACAGAGCCTGCACACTGGCCTCCTCCACTCTAGATATGCCCCTATATTCTATCGACACAAAGTGGGGGTTTAAACCTGTTCTACTAGGTAATGAAGGTGAGTGGAGCTGCAGTTAACCACAGTCAGAGGTCCTTCTGTTTGATATCGCAATGAAAAAGTAGAGGGTTATTAAACTGTGTGCAACATAATGTAACAGGATGTTGTAGCAAATATGCTTATCTGAAATCAATGCCAGGGCATGTTGCATTAGGAGTAGGAGACTGCTATATACAGTATCCTATTTTATGTTGTACGTTGCTATACCTCCCAACATAAAATCAGATGTACTGCTATACCAAAAAAAAAAAGCACTCATTAAAGGATCCACTTGATTTGGTTAAGAGCATTGTCTCTCAAATCAAATAAACTATTAAAACCTCCTGTCACTCACCTCCTAGCAAAGTATGTTACCCTCCTCCCATATCCCCACCCCCCACTCCCCCCACCCTTCAGACAACCTTGTAATTAAAATAACAAATAATGGAGTTAGAATTTCACATTTCTGACCAGATTTATTTAAAGCTGCGACTAGTATGCCTGCTGCTAAGATACACGTGTCTGTGTGCATGCATGCATCCATAGGAATTAATGGAGCAATTGCTGGCTGCAAATAGTCACAGCCTGGCACACCTTGCAGCAAGCTCGTGATGCAGCATGCCTCACGCAGCAAAACTGAAAATGGCTACATCTGTATGTTGAGTGCAGTTGAATGTCATCTTCTTGTTCTATTATTATATCTTCCCCCTGACAGATACATATTCATATATTATGAAGACTATTAGATTACTGACCTCTTTAGCAGGGCCATCATAATGTACTGTATGCACACAGTGGGCAGCGGCCCAGAACCCTATGACTCTGGGGGCCTTTGAAGGCAGGTAGAAAATGCTGCCGCCCACTCTGATTGTGAATTACACACAATCAGACCAGCCAGGCAGCATTCTCTACCTTCCTTTCAGCTGGTAGCCAAGCAGTGGATGGCTGTCAGAATGCTGATTGGTGGATAGCTGGTGCTATCCACCAATCAGAGTGCTGATAGTTATTTACTGTATGGAAGAATGTGGAGAGATGGAGCGGAACCGCGAGGGAGGTAAGTTATGATTTTTTTTTCATGAATCCAATAAATCTGTGCATTACTTTGTGCAGGGCCTACAATGCTGTTAAAATGGCCCTGCTCTTAAGACATCGCAGAACATTGCTCTGTGCAGTCTACCCCTTGATACTGTGGACATACTGTATATTGATGTATTCTGAAACATATTAGATTAAAGTAGTCTCTAGAGAGCTACAGAACAGTGCTCTGCTTCATTTACCCCTCCCCCCGATAAGATATGTAGATGGAGCCTCGGTCATCTAGCCTTCTCTGCTGCGCCTAGGTGCACCATGGTTTATTAGCATAAACCTTTCATCTATTGTTCTCAGCTGCAATACAATACAGAAAGAACACTATAGCAGGGGATTAAGTCCGACTGCCCTGGCTCAGTTAATCCTATTAAAGGGATAGATGAGGATGGCTCCATCTGTATACAGTAGTAACATGTTCTGCAGACTATTACTTACTGACCTCTACAGATCTGCAGAACACTGCCCTATTCCATCTAAATACAATGACTAAAATATCCCCACTTAGATGTTGATGTTCACAGCAACCAATACCAAATATCACTATTTGAGCTATACACAGTAGACAAACCATTATGTTTAGTTTGACAAAGAACCAGAATGAACCAAGCATCAAACATATACAGTATGTACAGACTGAGTTTTACTGTAAATTCCATTGGGAAAATAAATGTCTCTTGTGTAGCAATTCTCAATAATATGGCAACAAATCTTTTGCAACTATCGTATTCCAACTGTGAAATTGTTCTCACCTTTCTTACAATATGGACCCTCAAAGGCAGAATTTGTGCAGTCACACGTAAATCCATTGCGTTTTTCCACACATTTTCCATTGTTTTGACATAAATTGCCATAACTGGTGCAGTGGCCCGGACAGCCCGGCCTGATTCCCGGAGTTACTCTAGCCTTTTCTTCCAGATCCATGGTTTGTCCATTTAGCTGGAGGAAGCGGATACATCCCACAAACCCTTTTTGCTTGGATGCGGTCCCCCCTAAAGACCACAGAACTATGTTAAGTTTATTATTATTAGACACACAAAACATTGGATATTGCAGTTTTTTCTGTAATTTTAAATTTTTAGTATTTTTTTGACTCTCTTCGTTAGGGGACTGAAAATGGAGCTGAAATGGCATATAAGTGCTATCTGCAATGGGGAAGGAGGGGGAGGGCAGCTGGACCCAGTAAAGAGTACCTACTCCCTGCCCAATCACCAGCCAGGTATAACACAAAGAGAGGAAGGGGCAGTTGCAGCCGCAGCTAGGGATTTGCACTTGCGACTGACTGGGAATATGCCGCAGAGATACATTTTTGGATTAAGTTTTATGCTTACTCTGAAAAAGGCCAATTGTCTCTAGACGTCAATATTCAGGGAAAACCCAAATTTCAGTGGGCAGTATAATAAGTCTGGAACTGTAAATGTTGGTGCATAATCTTTCTGGGGTCCAAAAAGGAAATTCACAAAATAATGTTTTGCACACCAGGCAGAAAGTAGTTTCTGAGACTAAATTTTGGAGTCAGATCACAGATTGCACTCTACTACATCTTACAGCACTTTCATGTAGTGAAAGTTAAGGCCCCCATCCACTAGTGCGATATGGACATTTTTTATGCCATTGTGACTAATTGCTGCGACGGATCAAATGAAAAGTGTCCTTTCCATGCTAGTGCGATGGAAGGCGCGCTCCCGTGCTCCTCACATCGGAGTCACAGATCATATGGGCTGACCATTACATTTATTGCAAGCGCACGGAAATAGGTGCACATCGCAGTGTATTTGTACACATGTGATCCGGTCGCATGCAATTGCTCAGAGGAGTCACTTCACTGGCATCTTGGACATACATGCGATAAATCAAATGTAAAAAAATACACTCAAGTAGCAAATCACAATCGCAGGGCTCCCAGGAAGCTGTCGGCCAGATTGCAGGAAAAAGGGTTCCAACTCATTGCTGAGATTAATCTCGCTAGTGGATGGGGGCCTTTACGCTTCTCCCTAGCACAGCAGGATGAGATTCACATAATAATTATTCAGCTGATGTTCACTGTTTGCAAAATTAAGTGGATGAAACAAATAGCCTAAGTGATAGCATAAAGGATAATAATAATAATAATAATAATAATAATAATCACATATGTTGTGAGTTAAAGGATGCTGATGTTGTGTATCTCATAAAACACTGTTATAATATCACAAAATAGGAAATATCAAGGATAGGAAAGATCTTTTACCTCTTCTATTACACTGTATACTGACAATAATTAACTCATGAAAGAGCTCACAGTCACTTATAGATGATTTAGGAAGTGACATCAACCCAACCCTCCCCCACTTCCCATCTAACAACACCACAACCTCTTCCTACTGTCTGTATGTCCAAAATTATTAGTAGTGTTTGCAAACAAATGATTGACTTTCTCTGTACTGAGGAGATGCAGTACATGTGCGTGTTCTACGCTAATTGTATTATATGTGAGCATCCACTCATTTCATGCCTCTTCTTTCTCCTTCTGAATATTTCCAACTTCACTTAGAATTCTGACATATCCATGCATCACCAGGAGGAAGATCAATAATGGAGAGGTACTTTACTCATGTGTTTTGTCTGCAAATACAGACTTTGGGGCATATTCATCAAGTTAATTATTGGGTGCCGGGCGGCACCCAATAATTAACACTCTGACTCACCGTGAGTGCCGGAGCAAGTCATCATTGCTCCGGCATGGAGAAAGCTGATGCAAAAATCAAATCTTTTCACTGCTACTTTCGTAGTAGTGAAAAAAAAGTTTGCCAGTGCGAGCACTAGTGCGCCTGCGTGAACCAGGGTTCACACAGATGCACAAGCCTACGGCATTCAGCAGGAGAAGGATAGCAGTGGAGGATCCAGGAGGTAAGCAGCAGTGGGTGCTGTAGATGGTGAATGTTCCCGCAGTCAAGCTCAGAAAATATTGTCTTTTCAGGGCTTGATGAATGAGGTCTGTCGTCTGTGTATGAAGACAACGGACCAGCTAAGGAGAGAACGGTAAGCACGCCATATCTGTGATATTTCCTGCATTACCTTCATGATGAATTGTCCCAAAACTTCATTTTTACAAAAGTAGGTTAAAATGTTCCTTTTCACCTACTTTTGTAGAATTTAATCGATGATGAATATGCACCTTTATCCCTAGCATCAATGCCTTAATATAGTCTGTATAAGCATTTTTGACTTCCTGTATGATCTAGTTTGTGAATTTATATTTGTTTCCAGGGTTAACTTTGATATTTTAAATATAAGTAAAACTATGAAAATCTTTTATTTTGTTGTCTTAATTCGATTGTAGGAACATTTAGGAGTTGTTTATAACAAGAAATAAATGTTCAGTACATTTTCACTTAACGTGAACACATTTTGCTGGTTTTCCTCTCTGCAATGAATGCTTGGTAAACAATCTTTACTTACCCACATATAACTGAGTGTTCACCTGGACCCGGACTCGTGCATCTGATGGACTCTGCACAAGTTTTCTTGGCTGGCTATCTACCACAAGACTGGTTTCTTTAATATTCCTCTCAGCCCTAACACGATGCCACTGGCCATCATTCAAAGCCTTGACTGATTGAAGAGAAACCTCCATGGGACCACTTCCCACATCAAATGAAAATGTGACCTGGTAGGGAGCTGTAAAGTACACAAGCCAATCAATACCACAATCAATATCTATTTTTACCAATTAATTTACGTTTGTTATTTATTTTTGTTGCTGTTCTGCACTAGCACTAATTGTGACCTCTACTACATATTATTTATTTGACCATTTGTTTACTAATGAAGCTATTGCCACTTATTACTTTATATTATTAATCTGTTTACTCAATGCTGCTGTTTTTTCCTGGGTCAGCGGCTCATCTAACAATGTCAGCTGAATCACAGGACTGTGTATCAATGAAAAGAGAGAGACTTCTGCTTCTGACTGCTCCTCCCGCTCTCTCTCAAAAGCCATTTTATAGTGAAAAACATAAAGCGGGATATTCAATTGTTTGAAAAGTCGGTTGGGTGTCTGTTTTTTCCTATCTGGAAAAAAAAGACACCCAACTGACTTTTCAAACAATTGAATACCCCCCAAAATGTTATATCTGTCACCTGACATTTTATTGACTGACAGTCAGTTGTTTTGCAATTTCATTGTATTGTGTATGCTTAAATTGGTCCTAAATGTAATCTTTCTGGGATCATATCAGCAAAATCTAATAAACTGTTCCATTTGTGGAAAAACACTAACTTTATTTTAGAAGGCAAGAAAAACACTTGCAACCTCTAAACTAAAGGTTTCTGAAAGTTACAATTTGAGGTTTTTTTTATTTGTGTAGTTGTTTTTGACATTTAAGCAAGAAGCGCCTGATGAACAATTTATTAAATGTAGATTGAGAGAAAAAATATAAACATATAACTCTGAAATGTTCTTTTTCTTCCCACACAGTACGGATCACAAGATAAATCTACTTGGAAACTGCACCATTTGTTAAAATGTGTTCATTATGTTATCATGCTGCTGTGAGTTCTGAAAGGTTATTATTCAAATGCTGCAAAATTATTTTTCTTTGTGTTTTTACAAGTTGCATTTTGCTAGAATCAAGCTGATGTCATTTTATTGTAACTGATTTGCACTTGAAAATGTATGATTGCACCAATTAAACAAGAAACACACTAATCATTAAGCTTAAGATTTAGAAAACACATCCATCAAATTGACTTAGTTTGTATTAGTATATTGTCTCCTTCAAGAACTAAACAGGTCAGAATTATTTATCTAAAAAGGGAAAATAAAAGGTTTGATAGGAATATGAGAAGTTGCCAAGGTGCTGCTAAACTACAACTCCCAGCAATCCCTTCTTTTCTTTATAGACAGCATAATTTAAGGTTGCAATCCCACATTTTTTTATTTTTTTTCAAGTTTCTTTGCATAAACTTTCTGTAGGAGAGACTTAGAGGTCTATTTATTAACATTAGTTTTATTAAAATAATGTGAAAAGGGGTGTTTTCACACCCTTTTCACATTATTTTAGTAACACCTGAATGTATTAAAGGGCATGAAAAACTGCTCCAAACTCTTTAATTCACTTTTTTTTTTAGTAAGCCACATCGCATTCCCCATACTTATAATGGAAAATGTGATGTGGCCAAATTCACTGAAAAAAAAAATGTGAAAAAATACTGCAGTGTGCACTGTGATAATCTCACCAGCTCAGGCTGGTGAGATCACAGGGCAGCACTGCGATAGGGAGGAATTTGCCCAGCTTTCTCTGCCCCTGGCAGAGAAAGCAGAGCAGGACTCAGCTCCAGAGATCAGCTATGTGTATCCGATGGACACACAAGCTGGTCAAAGTGTAAAAAAAAAAACATACTCACCTGTCCAGGGAGCCTGTGTCCGCTGCTTCGGTGAGCGCTACCGGGCGCCGGGTCCCCTATGTGCTGTACTGTGACCCCGGTGCAGTAAAGTGATGCTGCAAAGCAGCAGCGCACTTTACAGCACTGGGGGCACCGCAGCACACAGGATCCGGCACCCGGCAGCCCAGCGCTAACCGGCTCCCTGGACTGGTAAGTATATTGATTTGCTGGGGGAAGGGGCGCAGCGCGTGGGGGTAGTCGAGATGGGGGGGTGTTGACCGGGTGGCAGCAGGACATCGGTGTATTTTTTACAAAAAAAACCCCCGATGTAGCTGTGGAGTGTCATCGCAGGGACAGAGCTTGACCGCAAGCTCTGTCCCTGCATGCGATAATTGATACATTCCTGCAATGTAATCAATTATTGCAGTGCAAGTTTGGCCGATTTTATCAACTGTCATCCACATCCTGGATGCGGATGGTGATAAATAGGCCCCTTAATCAGGTGTAGTGTCTATTACCTGGATGTACTGTATTTGCCAGAGCCGTAACTAGACTTTTTGGTGCCAGAAAGCATCTCTGCTCACCATGCAATACTGTATGCCATCCGTGGGCCGGATGTAATGATGTCTGAGATGGCTGGAGGTGCAGGTTACTGGCTGAACTCTGACTTTTTTTTAAAGCGGCAATCATTTTTACAAGGCATGGTTTTGTCATGTACATGATTGCCGCTTAAAGCTGCAGTCATTTACAAGGCATGGTTTTGCCTTCTAAATGACTACCGCTTTAAAAAAACATCCAAGTTCAACCGGCATCCCGCACCTCCGGCAAACTCGGATGCCATTACATCAACGCCGCTAAAATAATTTATCACAACTTTGAGAACAAAAATCACAGCATAAACGTAGATACAATGGTGTTCAAAGTGTGAGTTATTTTGGAGTATTTATAGGCACTGATATACTTAGAAGCTAGATGTGTTCAGTATAACACTATGACACAATATAGACCACAGTGCAACTTCACCTCTGCAAGATGTCCTCGAACAGAAGACAGTGTCAAATACTGTAAATGAATCCACTGTATAGAAAGATGTCAGTTATGACTAAAGACCAAACTAGCAAGACTCTTATGAGGATATATGAATAACTGTTTATAAATATATTAATACCTCATACAGAAAAATCACTGACAACCCATTCATTATAAGGTCCTTGCAGAGGACATTGCATAGTGTCACTGCAATTGGACAAATTACCAGCTACAAAAAGGGTTCTTAACAGTAAAAGCAGTGAAATTGTTGATACAGTATATGGAGCTATCCACTTGTCAGTATTGAGCTAATAGGGGACCTCTTGAAAAACAAACAAACGTTCTTTTGTGTCAACTGAGGTTCTTGATGATGAGAGCTGAACTAGACTGACATATGTCTTGATTTCAACATTAATGATTTAAACATGGAACTAAGCAATAAAGAATATCAATAGGTCCATGCAGGGGTTTGATTACTACATTGCCATATAGACAAATTGATGGAGGGGAGACTAGCGCTGCTCTTCAGAGATCATAGTAGCTGCAGGCAGTGGGGTAACTGTCTATGCCCACTAGTGCTACCTATATAAACTAGTGATAACTACTGGAGTATAACAAAAGCTACAGGCCAAGCTTGACCAGCACAGCTTTACTGAAAGGGCTGTAGGTGGCTCTGTACCTTAGGTTGTCGGTGTGTAGTCTCTCTTTGTTGTGATAGTTTTTTTCTTTTCTACGGGTAGATTTACTAAATCTTCTAAAACAGACAAGTGGTGGTTTTGGCCATAATAACCAATTAGATTATAGCTGTCATTTCTCACATTCTAGAAAATGATAGAAGCTGATTGGTTACTATGGGCAACACCACCACTTGTGTATTTTAGAAGCTTCATCAAATCTACCTCCTAGAGTATTTTTGTAAATCTTCCATGTAATTAAGAGTACATGTATTGATCACAGTAAAATGTATCCCCAAATCTTTCCTGATGTGCTTGAAGCTTGAACAAGAGGCACATTCTGCAACAGTAGCTATTATGCAGGGGCAGATTTAGAGTTCAGGCATCACCTAATTAATGGCTGCCAAAATACCCCCCCCCCCCCCAATTTTATTATTTGTAACATTAGGTTATGAGCCCTAATTGGTGAATGCCAGTGTACCAGTGCAATGTCATATAATAACAAAACAAGCCATGCTACGTCCACCACTTGCGGGGGACAGTGCAGCACTCGGAAGCTTGTTTTATTATTGTCAGTCTGAAGTGCCTCCCCCAGCAAGTGGTGCCACTTCGCATGTGCCTTACCAGCTCCTCATCTCTAAGCCATAGGGGGATATTCAATTGGCCATGGAGTTTACCTCGCAGCTAATTGTGAGATAAAATCCCTGCGGAGTGGGGAAAGGCTACACAATTGAATAGCCTTATTCCCGCACCTAAAATTCGGGGATTAAAGTGCAGAAACCTGCTGATTCCACGTAAAATGCAAAATCAATTGGTTTTCCACACAGACAAACCACCAATTTTGCCATTTTCTTTCAGACTTTACCTTGCTGCTCACACGCGCAACAATCCAAGATTATTGAATTGCTCTGGCAAGTGAATATCCACCTTCAGGAGCTGCAGTGGCTCAAGTTCCACCAATGTATCCATGAAACCAGGGGCCTAATTCAGTCCTGATTGCTGTTGTGCGAATTTGTAGAGGTTTGCAATCGGATAGTCGCCGCCCAGCCAGAGTGGAAATCCAGCCCGTGCAAGTCTGCGTACGCCGTGCGAAAAGCTTTGCAAATGCCAGTCATCTGCAAATCCGTTTGCAACTCACTCAGCATCAAATGATTTTTCCAGTCTGTGCGTAGCCCAGGACTTTCTCGTACAGTGCGAAAAAATCAGGCTGATCAGGGCCGGAGCTGACGTCACACACCCGCCTTGAAAACACTTTGGAACACTTGGATTTTTCCTGACACTCCCAGAAAATGTCCAGTTACCACCCCCAAACATCTGCTTCCTGTCAGTCACCTTGCATACGCCAAATGATCATTAAAATTGCAGGATTCTTTTGCAGTTTGGCCTCGCACGTGCGCACTACAATGCATACACATGCGCTGTCTATTGATAACCAGCCGTTGTGCGAATTTTCACAACAACGATCAGGTCTGAATTAGGGCCCCAGGCTCTTATATTCATTTCAGTTCTCTGTAAAAACACACCACTTTGATCTAACCTACCATAGACTTAATTAGTAACATATTTAAAGAAAATCATGAATAAGATGAAAGTAGTGACTCAGCCAGGTCTGTAAAAATTTTATAATGTTCCATATAGCGTGGAAAAAAAGAGGTTTTAGCTAGTGTAAAACATTTCAAGATCAGCCATTCTGTTCAACAGTGACAATAGTAGTGGGACTGACTTGGGAAAGCTTTTAGCCGATCAACAATAGCAATCTGTCCATGATGAATTACAATGCACGTATCCATGTGTTTTTCATATCAAAAAGCCTTTACAAAAGAACAGTTGGAATCTTATAATAAATACACCAGGGTTTACTTGGTAAAGCAGGCATGAAAATGTGAGGTACAGTACCTTTACAATCGCACCTCTAATATATAGAATAATAGGAGATTAAAAGGTAGCATTATGCTATATGCTTTTAATGTTCTACAGTTATTGCAAACTTCATCCACTCCATACTGAATTTAGCACAGAACTGAAAATCATCCTAATGTCTTTTTTTCACACCATAGCTACTCACTGGCAGTGACAGAATAATGAATAGCTCTTGATATATGTTATTCCACCGTACAAATGATGAACTTTAAGATTCCCTGGTGAGAATGACTATTACTTCATTCATGCATAGTCCATATACGGCCATCATTGTAAAGTATAAGAAATAGCACAGACAACACTTGTCTCCTTTTTTATTATCCCCTCTGAGAGTTCCTGGAGGATAGGAGTCATACAAGTGACATGAGCAGGTAACGTGATGGCCCCAGTTGTGTTGTCATGGCCCTGACTGCTCAGTACAAATTCACTAGGGAAATAGGCAGGAGGGTGACTAGCTCTCCCATGTGAGCAGGTTTACCCTATATTCTGGAGTTCCCAGGTATTCCAGGAGAGTAGGCAAGTATCAGATAGATATGTAAATCAGATGAGAAAAATGAGTAAAATATGATTAAATTAAAATACAATATATGTGATGATGTACCACCATTAGTAAATTATAAGTATATTGGAATTCCCCAAAGCGAGTAAGGTAAATCCAGGATGACTTTAATATCCATAAAAAATTTCCATAACTTTCTTATAATAAACATATTTTTCTGGTGTATACTGAGGTGATAATTTCAGATTTTACCATTATTAATAAATGCATAAATAATTTAAAGGAGCTTAACTATATTTACACTCAGAGGCGTGCGCACAGGGGTCACAGCTCCTGATTGGCTGCTGGATTGCAAGCTTTGATTGGCTCATGAGCTGGCATTGGCTCAGAGGCAAAATGGTGGCAGCAGAGGAGAAGGACCCACTCTCTCTGAGTTACTTCGATGTGTATGGCAGCTTCTGGCCAGCATGAAGAGCAGTGAGGAAGAGGCGGTGGAGAAGAATTATGTGGAGCCGGTAAAGCCGTACATGAAGAGGTTGCTGCCCGCTCACAGGCTGCCTCGGCGCACAAGCTCTTCCAGACCGTGACGCAGTGCCATCAACTTGGACAAGCAGATCCTGCAGTTCCCCGAGGAGGTAATGCCCCACTGAGGCTGTGGAGGGTGGTTGGGGTGCACTTAGTGAAAGGGTGTCGAAGGGGTTATGGGACTTACTGCTAGTGACACTGGGGCATTTTCTGTGGGTGACAGGGTAATATAGTGGGGTGACATGGGGGCAGGTTACTGTGGGTCATAGTGTGTTGTGGACAGGGTAGCACTTACTGCAAATGTCTGCCGGATAAATTCAGTGAGGGGTAGGACTTAGGAGGGACCTGTGTTGTATTGTGCTCTCCTCCCCACATACTGGAGAAACAGCAGAGGCAGCAGCAGCCAGAAGCCCAGCAGCAGTGAACATTACTGCAGGCATTACGTGTAACTGGTACCTCTGGGGATGTTATGTGTATCTGGCACTGCTGGGGGTATTAAGTGTATCTGGCACTGCTGAGGGCATTACGTATATCTGGCACTGCTGGGTGTATTACGTCTATTTGGCACTACTGGGCATATTACGTGTATCTGGCACTGCTGGGGGCATTACGTGTATCTGGCACTGCTGAGTTTATTACGTGTATCTGACACTACTGGGGCCATTGTGTGTATATGGCACGGCTGGGAGCATACTGTGTGGCATAACGTGAAGTTCAGCTCATACTTTATGGCATAATGTGATTTTCTGCACATACTGTGTGGTGTAATGTGAATTTTGGCTTTATACTGTATGACATAATGTGAATTTCAGCTCATACTGTGTGGCATAATGTGCATTTCGGCCCATACTATGTTGCATAATGTGAATTTTGGCTGATACTATGCTGCATAATGTGAATTTTGGCTCACACCATGAGGCTTAATATAAATTTCAGCTCATACTGTTTGGCATAATATCAATTTTGACTCATACTGTATGGCATAATGTTAATAAGGGACACTACTGTCAGTAGCTGGTGAGCATGGGGACATTAATATGTCATACTGTAGTATTAAAGAAAATCATAAAAAAATAAGGCAACAGAAACTCTTCTGAGAACCAAATCGATGAACAGTTAGGAAAAAAGTAAACTGTCCCATTCAGAGGCGGAACTACTGGCGGTGCAACCAGTGCGTTGCACTGGGGCCCGCTGGGGTAAAAGGGCCCACAGCCGCCCCCATTACAATGAGTCACATTGACTCACTGTATTCTGCGGGTAGCGCTGAGCCCGCCGCCAGTGTTGCTCTAGTGGCCGGAAGTGACAGGGTCCCGGCCAGAGCAGGAGGAGTGTCCGGTCCGCTCTTCTCTCTCCGCCTCTCCTCGGCTGCTTGTGTTACTGTACGGGCCTGCTCTCCCCCTCGGCTCCTCCCCCCAGCTTTCCTAGTGCGGCTCATGACATGGTGGGGCTAGCTGAATGCCTACATATCAGGTACTGTACTGCTGCATATCAGCCGCCCCAACTTCATATGACAGCTTCCCCCCCCCCCCCTCAGCACAGTCACACCTCCCGTCATCTCTCACCCGCGCTTCTCCCGGCTGCGAGGATGTCTGGATCTTTGAATAGGCTGGATGACTGCGTGCTGTAGTGTATGGGGGGTGGGGAGGGAGGGAGGGAGAGAGAGAGGAGGGGTGTTGTCTGGGCGCTGTAATGTATGGGGGGGTGTTGTCTGGGTGCTGTAATGTACGAGGGGGGTGTTGTCTGGGTGCTATAGGGTATGAGGGGGGGTGTTGTCTGGGTGCTGTAATGTATGAGGGGGGGTGTTGTCTGGGTGCTGTAATGTATGAGGGGGGTGTTGTCTGGGTGCTGTAGGGTATGAGGGGGGGTGTTGTCTGGGTGCTGTAGTGTATGAGGGGGGGTTGTCTGGGTGCTGTAGGGTATGAAGGGGGGATGTTGTCTGGATGCTGTAGTGTATAAGGCGTGTCTGGGTGCTGTAGTGTATGGGGGGTGCCTGGGTGCTGTAGTGTATGGGGGGTGTCTGGGTGCTGTAGTCTATGAGGGGGGTGTCTGGGTGCTGTAGTGTAGGAGGGGGGGTTGTCTGGGTGCTGTAATGTATGAGGGGGGGATGTCTGGGTGCTGTAGGGTATGAGGGGGATGTGTCTGGGTATTGTAGTGTATGGGGGGATGTGTCTGGGTATTGTAGTGTATGGAGGGGATGTCTGGGTGTTTTAGTGTGCGAGGAGGAGGTGTCTTTGCTGTAGAGGTAATAGTACTGTATGGTGGTGGGTGTTGGTAGTGAATGAAGGGCCAGGGGGATTATCGGAGTGCTGCAGGGGAGTTGGTACTAGTAAATGATGAGACGTGTGGCTGGGCAGGCTATTGGTGGTGAATGAAGATGGGTGATTGGGTGCTTCTGGTGTTTTGTTGGTGAATGTGGGGAGTGTCTGGGTGCTGCTGGGGTGTTGGTAATGAATGTGTGTGTGTGTGTGTGTGTGTGTGTGTGTGTGTGTGTGTGTGTGTGTGTGTGTGTAGGTGGAGGGCACCAATCACTATTTTGCCTCCATATTTCTAGGAGGGCACAAATTTATAGTTTGTTAGGGGGGTGTTGTATACCCTAGCACCGTCCCTGCGCCCACCCCCTGTATCATTCAGGCTGCGCTGCAGAAGAGGAGCAGCCAGCAAGGTGAACGGCAGACTAGCTGCACATAACAGGAATCGAATGAATTACCAACAAGGAGGACGAATAGGAGGAGTGAAGCAGAAGAGGATGGGGGCGTTGACACCATGGTGGCTGCTGCAGGACTTAGGAGTCAGGAGCAGCAGGATGACCTAGGCGCCCCAGCCCCACTGGCCCTGAGGCAAAGGAAGGATGGAGGTCCGGTCAAAAGTCCTGGGAAAGCTCAGGTACTGTGTATCAGTGTGTTGTGTTGTGTGGCCTGGAACGGTTTGTGGTAGATACAGTATTTGCAGATTTCAATTTTCACTGATGCTTTTTGTATAAATCTATTTATTGTAGGATCGGTTAGTGTACTGTAATGGTTAACATTACTGCCTCACAGCACAGAGTTCATGGTTTTGATTCCCTCCGTCACCCTAACTGTGTGGAGTTTGTATGTTTTACACGTACTTGTGTGTGTTTCCCCTGGCTACTTCGGTTTCCTCCCACAATCCAAAAATATACTGATAGGTTAATTGGCTCCCAACAAAAATAAACCCTAGTATATGTGTGTACACAGGCAGACTAGATGGGCCAAGGGGTGCAGCAGCGGCTGCAGTGAAAAGGGGGCAGGGGGGGGGGGAGGGAAAGCATATTGTTGCACCTGGGCCCTCCACTCTGTAGTTCCGCCACTGGTCCCATTAAATTGTCAGGACTGTATATGGCATCTATTGGAATGAACTGGCAGAGTACATATGTTCTGCAGGGCCATCTTAATGTATAGGCACACTGGGCAGCTACCCCATGATTCTAGAGGCCTTAGAGCTGGGGTGGGCTGGGCTGGGGAGCATCTACCCCCTGGGCTTGGGCCACTGGAGCTTCTTATGAGGAAGGCAGAGAATTCTGCACAACTATACTGATTGTGAATTACACTCAGTCAGATCAGCCAGGTAGCATTCTCTACCTGCCTTACAGCCTGCAGCCAGACAGTGAATGGCTATCAGCAAGCTAATTGGTGGATGGCTGGAGCTATCCACCAATCAGAGTGTGACAGCCATTCACTGTATGGAAGCATGTGGAGAGACAGAGCATGACTGCAGAAGGGGTAATTTATGATTTATTTTTTATTTATTCCCAGGAATGGGTGGATAGAGGCCACGGTACTTCACTTTGTCTGGAGCCTAGAATTCTATTAATATGGCCCTGATGTTGTGCAGATATTTAGATACTGTAGGTATGGAAATGTATGAAATCTTTATGCAGCGAATGCAAGGGAGGAACAATGAGATTCTGGATGATAAAGATTTGAAATCAATATATTCAGTTCCTGTAAGAAAACAAATCTATTTAATATCTGGTTACAGCATACCAACTAATCTACTCATCCAATGTGTTTACTTCAATCTCTATTGCATTAGTGCTTTGTTGCAGCAGAAATGTAATAGGAGTTTTACCCTAAATTGATGGGGTGTCTGAGCTGTTCCTTCAGTCATTAAGTGATGTATCTTTCTCTGGGACCATACGTCTGCTGAGAGAAATATCTCCTGCTAGGCAACTCGTCTGTAGAGAATTGTCTCAGGAAGGACTTCAGGCAACAAACTCATCTGCATCTTTTAAAGATGTGTCCTCTTCTGTTGTGGAATCGTGGGGCATGTGCGTATGCATGCTTCGCTATGCATACACTGCAATAGGCAATATATAGAAATAATGCTTGGCCATGGAGGAGTTAATATTATTTAAGAGTTCTCTAGCTTATTATTTTGTTTCTGAAAAGTTTGGGCCTATATGGCAAGTTGCAATGAGTAATTAGAGTTTTCATTTATGGCTGTTTATTTTATTTAAAATTTTATGTCCACAAAAAATGAGAAAACCAATTGAATTGGATTTTGATGTGCAATTATCATTGTATCAATCCTCATTATGAAGTAATTAGCTTTCATCAAATGTATCATTTATTTAATGAGTTTGAGGGCCTCCAGGCCCCCTTTTATTGCATCCTGCACCAGAGTTATCTTAATGAAACTTTGCTTTGCAGTTTTTCTGGGCAAACAAAAAGTTATTATTCAAGTTATCATTCTTGATCTCACTTCTATCTATCTATCTATCTATCTATCTATCTATCTATCTATCTATCTATCTATCTATCTATCCATCTATCTATCAATACATTGTTTCTGATCTTAAACATTGCACTTCTTATTGGTGCTAATGAACTTCTAACACCAAGTAATGCCTGCTTAATTGTGACTGTAAAAAGGGGAATATATATTTTAAACAATGTTATCTCCTATATAGCACCTGAGCAAATCACAGGAAAAGGTTGGTCTCCTCTGTCCTCGGTCTCTGTGATAGTTATAAAATTTCATCAAATACTCCAATCGACCACAAAGTCTCTGTATTCATTTCCCATGCACCAATTTTTGTTGTATTGGGAAAGATTTGTCATTTGTTATAAAACTGATTCAGTAACATAAATATTATGGGGAAAAATAATAATTATTTGCATGTCTTTCCCTAGCTTACTGCATATAAATGTACTACAATTCAGTCTACATTTTCTTGTGGGCCATTATTTGCATTATTATACTGTGTATTTTAATGTTCAAATCATACATATGCAAAATTGAAATTAAAAGTAAGATGTATGAAGTTTGCTTTAAATCGAAATAAGTTTGACACCACACTTCTAAAGCATCAGGGTGAATGGAGCTTCACATTACTTCTCAGAGTTATTGTCAATGTTTGTATGCTCTGATTAGCCTTATGATGGCTTAGCTCTTTTCAATTTAGGCTTGCTTATACAGAATGTGACTATGCAGTATATAGTAAGTCTAAGTACTCTGTGCTGCTTTCAACATTCTATGGCTCTTTCAAATTTGGAGAATGGATACAACATAAATACGTTTTACTGTATCACCAAAATGAACGTATATTGTTTAGGGGCCTTAAATTATGGAATTTCTGGTCTGTGACTGTCCACAATTACAATACAACTAATGAATTCCCGGAACTGGATGGATGGTTAGGTGTAAACTGCATTCCATTCCACAGTCATGTATTGATATAATCCTTGATCTCTCCATGTTAGCTTTCACACAGATGACACCTACAATGCAGGACAGTTACAGTATATATAAAAACTTAGAATAAAAAAACAGGACTTAAAATACTTACACACTAACTCGATTCTTATCACGTCCCTCAACCCGATGTGTTCCAGAAAGATGCCGGATGAGGTGGTGGTTTTGAAGAAGAATGATATGTCGGTGCTGAACTCGGAGTGGAAGGTTGGGAAGTACAAGTAGGAAGCCATTGTGGAGAAAGAAGCAGAATTCCAAAAGCTTCCTGCAAGAAAACAATATTCTCTTTCCACAAACTTATGTTTGCAAAGATTCCTCCTAGATTTCATGATTCAAATTAGGGAAGATGTAGGGATTATGTAGGGATCATGTATGGATTATGCATACTCACTGTCACCATAGCAACGTAATGGACCCACTTTCCAGGCCACTTCTGAGCCTGGCCTGTTTGTGTCAGTAATCATAATCTGAGAGACTGGTAAGTGATCTTTAAAGGTCAGGAATCCAGTGTCATTTGTCCTTAGGAAAAAAAATACAATGTCCAACTGATTACATTATATTTTTTACATAGCACTGATTGCAGAGCACTGATTGCAGTTTTACTTATTAATGGTTTCATCGATCTCAGACCTGTGTTTATGACAAACATGTTTAAATTATTTTACTGTATTTGCTTTCCATCTGAAGTCATATACTGGGAGATTGTGACCGATTTAAGACTGCCCCTTTGTGTGGTTATATCTGTAAATGTTCTGATGTGTTTTATTCTGTAGTCCGGGTACATTTATACTTTAATAATTTATTTCTCCATCTATGATCTCCATATCTGAACCTAATACTTTTACTGGAGTTATAGTAAATTGAGTTGTCCTATGCAGACAAGTGTTCTGCTACGGTCACTTGGTGCCAGGTTACAAGTTTCTCTATCTCAGTACCCTGTTTCGACAGAGAGCCTGCAATACAGCATAAATCAGTATTACAGCAGTACCAGTATTTTAAAGTGCACATAATTGCTGTGAATTTAAGAGACTATTTTCCAATTTTAATTCTAATTGGCCACAGATACATAGCAAAAAGGGGTGGTCTTCAGGTTGCCGACTGTCGGGATCCCGGCGCACAGTATACCGGTGCCGGAATCCCGACAGCCAGCATACAGACACTTTTTCTCCCTCGTGGGGGTCCACGACCCCCCTGGAGGGAGAATAAATAGCGTGGCACGCGAAGCGCGCCACCATGCCCGCAGCATGGCGAGCGCAGCAAGCCCGCAAGGGGCTCATTTGCGCTCGCCACGCTGTCGGTATGCCGGCGGTCGGGCTTCCGGCGCCGGTATGCTGGTTGCCGGGAGCCCAGCCGCCGGCATACCATATTACACCCAGCAAAAAGACCAACAATCTGAATCAGCATCCGATGGGGAGCCAACAGATGTACTGTGTACTGTGTAATACAACCATTTTAAAAATGACCAACCTGACTGTCACTCACTTCACAAGAAAATAATGAACTCATTAGGCAAGTAGAATTTGTTTTCTACACAGAATAAAATATAAGAAAGAGACCATTAATAAACCATCTGAAGGGTTTATGAAGCCAATTGTTTGGAGTTGCTCCAAAGCTTGACTTGATCAGGTAAAATTGTGTGTTACTGCAAATATACGAATGTATGACTTTAATGCCAATGGTAAAGATAAAAAATATTAGTTAAATAAAAGTAGAATAAAAGTGTTATTATTGAATGTACTTGTGTGGCATGCACATGACACACCTCATAGAGGGGCAGATGTACTGTATTAAGCCTGGAGAAGTGATAGAGCAGTGATAAGTGCAAGGTGATAACACACCAGCCAATCAGCTCCAATATGTAAATTAACAGTTAAGAGCTGATTGGCTGGTGCGTTATCACCTTGCATTTATCACTGCTGTATCACTTCTCCAGGCTTAATACATCTGCATCAAAGTTTGCCTACACACAGTGGGCCAGGCAATATTAGTGATAATGGACATTAAATATCAAACAGGTAGAAAATGCAGGTCCTTGGAGATGTATCAAACCTTGGAGAAAGATATAGTACTAACCAATCAGCGTCTGTCATTTTACATTCTGTATTTTGAAAGCTGTATATCTCTCCTCCAGAGTGATGGCAGAGTCATATATGGAGGATGGGGGAAGGAGGGGGGTAATATGCACACCACAGACATTTAAAAAAGTAGTTCTAAATAACAGGTAACTATAGCAATGTCATCACCTCTATAAGTGCACTCAATTCAGTTAAAAGCATATTTGAAGTTATTCCG
Source organism: Pseudophryne corroboree (assembly GCF_028390025.1). NCBI lineage: Eukaryota > Metazoa > Chordata > Amphibia > Anura > Myobatrachidae > Pseudophryne > Pseudophryne corroboree. The sequence goes on from NC_086450.1 coordinate 218,298,744, forward strand.
AATACTGATGACTGATTTTCAGAATTCACATAAACTCAGCAAGAGGCACGGTGAAAACATTAGAAATAGAAAGACAAATTGCTTCTCCACTATTCATATATATTATTTATAGAGAGTGTCTAAATACTCTGCTAGTTGTGGGTTCTGCTCCTAAGAGCTAGCAATCAAAGTGTTTCGTTTCAGATTTTCTTTCATATATATTGTAAATATAAACATAAATGAGTGGAATGTGTAATTTTGTGATACCAAGGGACTTACTGTAGAAATTGGACTACATTTACAGACACTTTAAAGAAGCAATTTCTAGGAATAAATGCAGTATGTTCTAATCTGATGGAATATAAACCATTTTAATAACTCAAATAAAGAATCACAGCTTCAAGCACACTGATCAGATGGTCTCTGGTCTAGGACTTGTCTGTAAATCTTTTATTCAGTATTTTTTTTTTTTTTTAAGTAATTTGTTACTTTTGTATCATTGAAGATTTTTATTTTCTCCTAGTTGTCATTTTCAAAGACTGGAGCATATGAAAAGCCTCTTTATGTTAAAAACAAATTATACGATAAATAAATTATTTGAATTCATACAAACTCTTTTATGTTCTCTAACAACATAAAAATATCAAATATTTTTAGGTAGTATTAAAGCTGCACTGCCAACCATGCAATTGATTTTGCTAAGCTTACCCCTATCCTAATGAGAATCACACTCTATCCTGGCACCTGCAGGTCTCAAAACACAGAATGTTAACTGGTGCGTGCACATGCACGCATGTATGTGAATGTGCATGCGTGTGCGTGCATGTGTGTGAGTGTGCATGCGCGTGTGTGTGCATATGTGTGTGTGCATGCGCACATGCGTGTGCAGGGAGAGTCTATCACAAACCACAATTCTCTTGATGGAGAAGTCTGCTATGGTAAATGGTTGTGCAACTTTAAATGTTTGGAAACACTATGGGGGCAATTCAATTGTTTTCAGCTTTTTTCCCCTGTCTTAACGGGAAAGTACAGACACCCAAACAATTGTCAGGACTTGTGTTTGGGGGCCCATGCATATTGTGCATGTCACTCCCAAACAGGGTTTAGCCGCGTAAAACGACTAAACCCGTCTGAAGTCCTGATTTGGACGTCCAATTTTCCATGGACGCTGAAAGTGCGACTTAGCTCCCATTTCTTTTCGCACTTCAGGAGGCCGCAAGAAGAAATGTCAGCCCCCATGGCTAACGGTCATCTAAATGGAGCAACAATTGAATTGCTCCATTTTACACCCTTTAGTGGCAGATGCAGTTTAAAACAACTGAATCAGCTAGCAAAAAAACCTTGCATCTGGTTAGCAGCGTGCCTGGAACAGCATCTTGAAGCCTGTATCGCTGATGCAGTGCCACTTGTAGTGTCCCTTGGATGCTCTAGAAATGCATACTGCAGCCTATGCAGTTTTGAGGATACTCCAAACAGTGGTGTTCTTCCCTGTGGCTGGTGGCTCCGCCCCCACAGCATGACACCATGTGCTATGGCGGCATGGCTGGCAAAGGGCACCGTAAAGCCATGTTACAGTGCTGGATGGCACCATACCGACACAGTTGTAATGTTACTTAAGTGTCAGCATCCTAACTTTAAACATTATGCTTTATCTTTATGTTTAAATGTATAATGCTGACAATGTTAAAGTGCTTTAATTAACATTACAACCGCATTGGCATAATACCATTAGCATTCCGCTTTTGACATTTTCCCTGCCGACATAGTAATTGTTCATGACACATATGTGTTTCACAGCCACTAATTGATGTTTGCTTATATTACTGATTGAAAGACTATACGAAGATTTATTTTATTTTTATTTTATTGATTTTATTTTTAGATCTATAGTAAATGTTGCTGTCTCTTATATAGGTGCCTATCTTCTTTGATGGTGTGTGCAAAATTCTGTATATTTAGAAAGCAAGATAATGATTTGTAGACAAAGCTAAGGAACGTGGGATTGTTGCTTTATTATTTTCCACTTTGGGTACTTGTGGCCCTTCTATAAGAAAATGATGAGGCATCCATCATTATGGAGCCCATAGAGGTCTTGGCCAAGCGACACCACAGAACACTTTTTTTCTGCTCTCTACAAAAAGAGGCCTATACATTATTCCTAGAATTAGGTGAACAATTATATTTGATCAGTTACTGTAAGAACTAAGTATTGTACCTATTCATTAGTGATGAAGCATTGCACCTATTCATTATACAGGTAATGCCAGTCCAGATGCGTTCTGTTCACCAATACAATACTATGTGGAGCTAAATTCATCAAGGTGTTTGACTGCAGGAACTGACGCCAGTGTTTGTTACCAGAGCCCTGTTGCTTCCTATGGGATGGAGGATTTAGATCCCTTCGAATCCTCTGGCCCTGCGCCCCCTCCAGCAGTCTACATGTATGAATTTCTCCACTTCCAGCGGCAGAATAAGCAGTGTTAGGGCTTGCAGGATTAGCTGCTTTTCAGAGCAGATGTCTCTGCATCAGAGCAATGTCTACTGTATTTTTGGGTCTGTCACCGCAATTTCGTGTTGAGTCATATTATTGATTTGTATGGGACAATCACAATGTTTAATGAATAGATTAAAAGATCCCTAAACCGCATAAGTTACACAGTGTTTTTCACTCTCTTCACTAAAACACATGCATTTACCACTAAACCTGACAAATTACAAACTGTCACTCTATGCGCTTCAAACTAATACCCCTTTCACATCGCAAATGCCCGTTCCCATCCGGGAATTGGAAATGGGTCCTTCCCAGTAGCCATAGCAGCGGAGGCAGAGCCAGAATCATGGTCGGGGACGAAGGCGACGCTGGGAGATGAGCTCAACTCTGCACCACCTCTCACTATGTAGTGAATGGATCCCGGGTCGCATCAACCTGGCAACCCATTCACACTGCCCCTGACCCGGTATTCAACCTGGGAATAACAATGCTTTATTCCCTGGTTCAATTGCCTGGTAAAGGCGACCTGGGAATTCGCCATGGGCCCTTTCACACCACACAGTGACCCGTGTCAACCCAGCAATATACCGGGTTGATACCGGGTTATTTGTGCGGTGTGAAAGGGGTAATGCATAATGCACATGGGGGGTCATTCCGAGTTGTTCGCTCGCTAGCAGATTTTAGCAGCATTGCACACGCTAGGCCGCCGCCCTCTGGGAGTGTATCTTAGCTTAGCAGAATTGCGAACGAAAGATTAGCAGAATTGCGAATAGAAATTTCTTAGCAGTTTCTGAGTAGCTCCAGACCTACTCACAGATTGCGATCTGCTCAGGCCATTTTGTTCCTGGTTTGACGTCACAAACACGCCCTGCGTTCGGCCAGCCACTCCACCGTTTCTCCAGACACTCCCGCAATGTTCCCTGTCATGCCTGCGTTTTTCCGCACACTCCCAGAAAACGTCCAGTTTCCGCCCAGAAACACCCACTTCCTGTCAATCACACTCCGATCACTTCAACGATGAAAAATCTTCGTTCGGACGTGAGTAAATCTACTAAGTTTTGAGCTAAAATACTAACCGCATGCGCACTGCGCATTTTTGCCTTAATCGCTCCGTTGCAAAAATCGGCAACGAGCGAACAACTCGGAATGACCCCCTTAATGCATGTGTGCAGGGGTTATTTCACTAACCTTTTATTGTTACCTGATTCTTAAATAATAGAAAGCTCCCGTTTTGACCCTGGTCCATTATTTTTCTTCTGTGTCTTAGATTTAAAATATCACTATAAACTTAGTCTATGCTTTTTCCTTTATGACAGTACATAACTTGTGCATACAGTTAGTGGCCCTTTAAGTACATGCTGTGCAGTTTTCAGATGAACTCACAACATTTCCTCTGGGGATCGTAGTCAGACAATGAACGTTGTTCTGCCTCTCTAAGCTCTTGGTTTTATCAGAAAAAAAAAAACAGCAATTTCTTTTTTTCTCGTGATCATTCTACTGGTTTTTATATGAGAACGCAGTCAAAAAAGCACACACGTCCCACAATACCCTGAAGTCTTGCAGTCAGCAGGCAGGCTACATATTCCAAATCTCTGCATGACACAAAATGCAAAAGTCATTTTGAATCAGGAGGTCAAATGAAGCAGCGACAGAACTCAGTTACTGAGCAAAAATGAAGTGTGGTTCATTGCAAGAGGTAAATTAAATGTCTGTTTGTTTTCACACTAACCACAAAAGAAGATTATATTATGTCTAACAACAAGCAGAGGAATTACTTCTGAAAATAGCTGCCTATTTATAAAGTGATCCCTGATAACGGTGAATAGGCTGTCCAACTCCAGGTCTATCATTGATGGTCTCTCTCCATGTTTGGTTTACATTCATGGCAGGAAACCATCATGGGAAACCATTTACAGAGGCTGGAAGCAGGATCAGCAGATGGTAGGTCAATCAGGGAAGGGGGAAGTCCTTTGTGGTTCTCATAGGGGGCAAAGTTTATCTCCATGCCCCCAGGACCAGGAGAATCACTGGATCTCAGCCATGGTTGGTAAAACCATCAATGGTTGTTAACAATGGTCATCCCTACAACAGGTTAACAAAAAATTTGGGCCAGGTAGCCATACACAGTTGCAGTAGTGATACAGGCTCAGACCACTTACAAGTAAGGGTTAACTCACCTCTTTGCTGGCCAGTCTTTGCAGATGTGTGCATGCATGAGCTGACATGAGCAGTAGAACGGAAAGCCTAAAAGTAGGCTTTAAGTTCAACTAACAACTAACATGGGAAAACATTTTTTATATAAAATACATGTAATTTATTTGAAATTAAAACATATTTTCAAAATGTTATTAAATAAAAAAGCTTTCTTCTAAGATGATTTTAATCTGTTCTGTGCAATATTTGTTTAACATGTTCCCCATGCATATGTATGTAGTGCAACGTCACCAATATCTTATAATAAAATAGAAAGTTGTGCTCAATGTCTGCGATTATATGGTTAGACTAAAAACAAATTACATAATATCCACTTAAATACCAAGAGAGGCAAAATGTCATTTCTTACTATAATATGTATTTGTAATGCCCCTAAAATGCTAGGAGCAATTTTTCATAAAAAAACAAAAACCATCCAGTTCTAATCCTGACCACCTGCTAAATAACATAATTTATTACAGAGATATAAATGCATTATTAATGTATAGCAAAATAAAAGTACGTGTGCAAAAGCTGCAGGCTAAACAATACAACCCCAATTAACAGATACTGGAGATACAGTATAATCGCATATAATGGTACTGTATAGTTCATACCATTCAGGCCTTCGGGATTAATTAGTAATACATATTAAAGTGTGCTATTGATTTCTGATGCTTAAATCAAGTAATTTTTCACAATTCAGCTAATTGCCTTTTTTAACTGCAAAAAGGGGTAATACAATTGAATATACATCAACATACTAGGCGAGATGTAATAGCGTCCAAGATTGTCGGAGATGCGGAATGCCGCCCTATCTCGGATGGTTTTTTAAAGCGGTAGTCATTTACAAGGTATGGTTTTGCCCTATAAATGACAGCCGCTTTAAAAAACGCCAAGCTCATCTGGCATACTGCACCTCTGGCAATCATGTACGCTATAACATTTCGCCTGTAGTAGTCATTCTGTAGAGCAAAATTGTAAACAGAGATGCTACTAAAAATGCAATTTGTTTGAAATTTTAATTTCCAATGGCAACAAACATGTCTGTTAAAAATCATTCAAATTTTCTATTTAAGCTTAAACATGCTTTATAGGGCCTTTTTCATTTTGTTGGTGGAATGGGGACAGAGATAAGAGAGAAATGGGGGTAGGGGACAGAAATGGAAGTGATAGATGAGAGTCAGACAAACAGACCGGTGTGCCAAATACTTTACATTAATGAGAATGCATCTTTCATATTATTACTTTAATAGGAGTCACATTATTTCAGTGATAGGACTGGTTCCTGAATTCCTCTACGGTGTGTAGGTGGAAAGCACAATTTGAGATGCATTTACTTGCAATTTATGTAAAAATGTTTACACAATTTTATTGTCCTTCTAATATTGTACAAATTGGATAATTTTCAGATAGAGAATCTGTTAAACTGGGTACACACTAGGCGATACGTCATCCGATCCCGCAGATAGGACCAACCTATCTAGCACATCGTCTAGTGTGTACCCACTATTGCAAGCCGCCGCGGGTCATTTGCCGGACTGTCCCATCAGACGTGCTGTGCACCTACGAGATGATCCAGCAAATGACGGGATGCAGGGGAATGTGGTAATGCGGGGTATTCAATTGTTTGAAAAGTCAGTTGGGCGTCTGTTTTTTCCTATCTAATAGACAGGAAAAAACAGACACCCAACCAACTTTTCAAACAATTGAATTCACCCCTATGAATGATATATTGCACGGTTGCATGATATATCGTTAAGTGTGTATCGGATGGCTGATGTATCATTACAGCAGTTGTCCCATCAGCCAGGTTACAAACATCATTTAGTGTGTACCTGGCTTTAAATATGTAAGCATTTCTATATCTTGTTGACTTCAGTTTAATCTTACCACTCAAATTTGTCAGCGTCACAGTTGCAGTAGTGCCTCATGTCAATGCAGTTTTCCTCTAAACCACAGGCACACTGTCCTGGCAGCGATCCACCCCAATACGTGTGTCTCTCATTGCCTCTCCCGAACCACCATGTGTATGGAGCTCCATCTGCAAATATTCCAATACACAGCCATGTTAACCTGGAAACTGGAAACGTCAGGCATGACCAGAATATACAAATGTGGAAGATAATGTTGCTTTAAACAATGAGTTGCTCTGAAATTAACATTAAAGTAAAAGTGCATTCATAATCTACTAGCTGGTGAAAACAACAATATTCCTGTCCAAAAGATGCTTACTTTAAAAGTTACCACTTGTAAAAGCCAAGAAGGATGGTGTGGTCAGTTTGTGCATTGTTGCAGTATGCACTTGATAGTTAATTATATATTGGCAGGAAAAAGCAGTATAACAGCACACAGCATCTTTTGCACATGTCTTTGGTCTTTCAGCTCTCTTGTATAGCTCTAAAGCTTTGGAGGAACCTGTCATTTACACTTTGTTGTGGGTAGAGAGGACCAAAAGTTTTGCCATTTTTGTTTATGGAATTTGACCTTAGGTACAGTATTCTCAGTCCTACCTAAACCATGACAGAATGAATGCCTTGACTGTTGTAATCCTAACTGTATTCATAGCCTATAAATTCTGCTAATATTTGTAAATACAATGAGAAATGGCAGAACTCGAATATTGTATTACCAGAATAATGTGCCTCTGCAAATTCTGCCACAAAGCACAATTCACTGGCAATTTCTCTAGGGGCTAATGCAGTCAAAACTTTCAGTGTATTCCCCATATGTTTCAAGCTTTGTAAAGCAAAAACTTTCCAAAGCTTGTGATTGAAATGGGTTGCCTAATAAAAAACTATGAGCTTTTCACTCAATATTCCAAGAAAGGGATCCAATTGAATCCCTCCCATTGTGCCCCTTTGCTTGCGAATGGGCTGGCCAAAGGTTGCGCAATGAATCTCAGGTTATAAACTCAAAAGTCCTCTAATCGCAAAGAACAGTTGTTATCAAAAGACTGTATTTTGTGATTTATATTGCATTTGTACATGCATATGGCATCACTAAACACTGCATTTGTTCACTGATGGAATGTATCACAAAACCCTAATTTTAGTTGCATCCCTCCCTAGTTTTGTAAATTGTGTATTTTCCCACTATAGAACTTAAAGGTCCAGATGTACTAAGCCTTGAAAAGTGATACATTTCACGGTGACAAAGTACCAACCAACCAGCTCCTGTCATTTTTGAAACCCAGCTTGTGACATGGCAGTTAGGAGCTGATTGGCTGGTACTTTATCACCATGACATTTATCACTTTTCAAGGCTTAGTACATCTTGCCCAAATAATTAATAGCTGTTTACAGTGAAAATGCACTAGGAAAAGTTATTGTGAATAAGACTTTAGAACTATCAAAGTTTAGCTAAATAATATCCCAGAGTAACTTTTAGTTTATTCTTTAGCATGAAAATAATTTTGTATCTTAAAGCTGCAATAAGCAGAGAGATGACACTTTGCAGATTAAATATTCACAGATTTCAGTGAGTGGCATTCAGACATCTGTGGTATAAAGAGATTAGTCATTACACACACAGGGGCATGACAAGAGAACTGGATGAAAGCTATTTTCTTTTTATTTACTAATCAACTATGCATTTCACTTTTTGTAACAATTCACCCATTGCACTTGTCCTATAATGTCATACATATTTCCTGTATTGTATCTTGTTAATATTTCCTTTTCATAAGAAATGTGCAGAGGAAGATTTATGGGCAAACTCAGAGTGTGGTCAGTGTTTTTGTTTGTTTTTGGTGGAGAAGGTGGGATGTTACATACGCTGAACTACTCCACTGCGTCAATACATCATTTCTGCATTAACTTGTCATTATGCAATTGTGTTGTTTACTTGATTTGTTTTTATTTTTTTAGACAGATATATGTATCTATTTTAAAACATTATTTCTTTGTTTATTTTAACTGACTCTTTTGAATAGAATTCAATGTAAACAGGAGGCGCAGAGCATGAGGGACATGGCTGTGGTGGCACAACAGACCTGGGAAGAGGGCATAAGATGTGTATATGGATCTGCAGTGTTTCTTAACACTGGGGCATCTACAGTGTGATTGCACCATTCTGCATTAACAACAGCAAATTTCAGAGTACAGGGAAAATGTCTCCAGTAGAAGAAAAGACTGCTCAGTGCAATGGAGGTGAGAACGGAATTCAAATGCTCACAATTGTTGATTGTAGCAGCCTTGGAAAGGCAATGTCAAACTATTTTACTACACAGACCTCATTCTCCCACTCATTCAATACCCATTCACTGCTGAGTGGTTGTGATGGCCAGGCTCAATAGATTATGAATCACCACTTATTTGCAACCATTGTACAGTAACAATTGTATACACCCACTGCACAGTGCATTTCTTGTTGTTGAGCCTCTCTTGAAAGAATTTAAATGGTTGACTTCATGGTACAAACTAGGATAAACGGAAATAAAGAAAAAACTATTTTACCATATTTAAAATTCAAAAATTATCAATGAAGGGATTTATGTGATATTCTGATCTAAAGAGTATATTAACTAAGCAGTGGGTTTGCAATGTCCTGCAGATTACCGGTGTGTTTGCAATCCACAAATTTACTAAAGCCAAATCTGATGGGAATCCATGAAAAATACAGATTTTAGAACACAATAGAACATTACTGTAGCTAACCATTGATGTTATTTGAAGTTTAAGAGTATTGCGTTCTGCATAAATCCGGCGGGTTTAAAAACAGCTGCAAAGCCAGAAGCAAAACTGCCCAAATAATAGACCTGCCTCTATCAGGTGAGTTGGTGTCAAGCACTGCAGAGGTGCTTACATAAAAAAAATGTGCCTCCCACACCCCCATATGATAACCAGCCCTAGCCTTTGAGCCTAGGCTGGTATTGAAAAATAACCAACAATAGCCTGACTCAGTCAGGGTTGTTGACATTATTGCAGGGGGACCTCTGCCATAATGGCAACCAGCTTTTGAGTGGAATCCTTAGGTTAGTGGGGACCCACCATAAATTGGGTCCCCCCTCCCCAAGGACAACCAGGGCACTTCTCCACACCCTAGGGGCTTTGGGTGAGGAGGTACTCCATTCAATATTCATGAACTGGAGGAGTCACTTCCTCTTTGGTCCTTGTAGCATCCCGATAAACAAAAATACACCCGTACTGCTCCTCTTGTAGTTGTGTTGTGAATAAGAGGTCACTCAGGGACACACTGCTTAGAAATGGAGCCTCGCTGATTGGTCAGTTTGAGTAGCACTAAGCTTGGAGCAATCAGTGCAGCCCCATTAATTCTTATAGAGATTATTCCTGATGGAGTTCTCATTCATGATAAGGCTTCCAGAGGAGCAAAAGTGGTGTTTTTTTTTAGATTTGCCCAAATTTGAGATGCTACAGGGACAGAAGAACACATGATCCCTTCAGTTTGTGGATAATAAATTGTTAAATGAAGGTTGTCTTTTGTATAATGTTTTTATTTTAACAGACGTAGTATAGGTGCCAGCATGCTTGATGTCCAAGTCTGCTGTCTAATATGGTTTGCAAAGTACCATCATGCCCTGGCAGGCTTGATGGGACCTCTACTCCATCTGTCAAAAACAATATTATTTATACTTTACTATAATTATTACCTCTGCACTCAAGGGCCTGGACTTATGGAGAAGAGCCCTGATGGTTGTCATTGAGAAGGTAGGACCCCAGTTTTTGGGATTCCCTATTTCCCTAAGAATTCCAGCCCCTATTTTTCAATACCAGCAAAATCACATCGTTATGCCTTTTACAGGTGTGTATTAAGATAGAAGAGAGCCTGGGCGCTGACTCCATCCATGCCGCCTCCACCCTAGTCGGCAGGACAATAGTAAGCACTAGTAGTTTCTGGGGCTATGCTTACTGCACATGCAAAAGTTTCTGGGTAAATGACGCAGTGCCAGTTTTTCTGCCAAATTTTAAACTGTGTATGTGCAAAACACCTTTTTCCCGATGATCTGTGCAGTGCTGGAACTGCAGAGGTGTGACTCTGGAGAGGTGAATATTGAAGAAGCGGGGGCAGGGTGTGCTGGACCCAGGGACTCATGTGCACCCATTATAGATATGCTGCTCATCTTAGATAATCTTTTATAACCCACTTAGTATTTTATGTCTAGTGTACTTGTTTCACGGCTAACACTATGCTGCATTCTCTGCCCCTCCCTTCCTTGTGGTTGACTCCTTCTTTCCTTTTTTTCCCCTCTCTTTTTTCTATGTTTTTTGCTTGTTTATTGTTATAGTACATGTTGTAGTACAAAAATAAAATTAAATATATTTTAAAAAAAACTGGGAACCAAAAGAGTGTGTGACATAGATCAGCTTCCCAGCAGCTAAATAATTTGCCAGACATTGGCAATGATAGAACAATATAGGGTGATTAGTAATTAAATGTTGATGTATTCACAAAACAATGCAGATAATAAATATATTGACAGTTTGCACAGTCATTATTTAAATGAAGAGTATCATTTACATATTAATTACTGTATAAACCAAAGTAATTGCACATTAAAAATGACCCAACATCACCTCCTTAGCCATCTGAAAAACTGATCCCATACTCTGTACACTGCCATTGTCAAAACCATTAATCATTTCCTGAATGGTGACAATATGTATTGTTTCGAGACCCCTGAGTGAATTGAAAGTATCTAACTTTTAACCATGTTTCCCATCCTATAAGTGTATTTTTAAAAAAAAAGTTCTTTAGCACATAGCTTTGATCCTGGTTTACAGAGACTAAAACAGCAGCAGCCACATCATTTTATTAATGTGAACAAGTGAATAGGTCCAAGAAGTCATCACTTTGATTTTTCCATCTGATAAGCTGATTTTCAGATATTTGTATTCATGTTTTATGATATAAAATCAATATTTAAAATGATCTTCTCTGCAGCACTATGGGTAAGCTTTGAATTGTATAGCCACATGGAGCCTAATTCAGAGGTGGGCACTCATCGTGTCTTCGTATGCAGCGGATATGAGAGGATATACAAATGTCCCAGCCTCTATCTTTTATACACAGGCGCCGTCCGCCGGCTTTTCAGATCCACCGATTGGTTACAAAGACACAGCATCAGACCATTGGATCTCTGAACAACCCAATGCATGCTCGGAATGTCTATCACAAGTAAGATACCGGGGGCCAGTACTGCTGTGTAAGAATATGCAGTCGCTGGCTACAACACATCCCTGAAATGAGCAAGACACGTCAGCATTTCAGTTGGCACACACATGTCTTTCTAATTGTCAATCACTCTACATCTACACTAAAAAGCAGTTTTTTTTATCCAGAACAACGGTAGATAGATCTGAATGAGAAACAAGATACTTTTCAAGCAGAGAGCAACAGAAAATCAATAGCAATAAAAAAGATACTCTAGTAATCACTGTCAGACTGGGGCATAAATGGCTTATCGGGGGAATGCAGTAGTAGGGGCTCATGCTTATGGACGTGGCCAGCCACCACAGAGGCTTGGCTAACAATTAGACATTGCATTGTCAGGACCCCTTGATATATATATATATATATATATATATATATATAGTAAATACTGCTAATATAGGTGTGTCTCTTCAGTCTGTTGCTGCAACTGTGGCATAGAGTTACGTATGCATAGCATACACAATGCTATATACTGAAGTGAAAGGTAGATTCTCATGGCGAGGCACTCGCAATGCGTATACTACGCTGTGCCATACTGTGTATGCATCGCAGTCCCGCTTCAGCTCGCTGCTAAAAGCAGCAAGGCTGTAGTGGGACACATCTGTACACGCATTACAATGTACCAGATTCATCATTTAGATTAGTCTTGTGCAGTATAATTTACCATATGTATAATGTATAATTGGAATGCACAGCCTGGAACCTGATCCCTAGAGGAAGGGGTGGGCCGCCAGGCAGTGAGTCCCACTGGAGTCTTCCCCTGTACCCTGGTGGCCGTCTGACCCTACTAGTGATATTAATGTGAGGGTTTTAAATAAAAACAATTATGGATTTCCATACAACTCAAGAAATCTAGTGACTGAAAATGAAGTAGCATTAAACATTGTGGTCACTGCATCTGAGTTTGAATTCATTTCACCCTTTAATTCACTATACCCTTTAATACTTGACATGACACCAGTGGGTAGAGTTACTATACATTTACCCGAGTAGTTAACGCCAATGTAGTCTTCTGGATGCAGTCCACAATAGTTACCAGGAGAGGGATCCATAGGATCCTTCCCCAGCAATGGCCACCTGCACTTGCATGATCAGAACACTGCATCTAAAACCCGATAATTAATAAATACGGCCCCAAGGGTTTTGAAGAACATTTAGAAACTTTACAAGGCCTTTGAATTTTGTTACTGCAGTATTTGTAAAGCACTGAGTACATCCATATCCAAATAACTGATCATAAGATTATATTATAAAAATAATTGGCATATAATTTGCACAGGAGACTGACCCATAACTGCCTCAGCATTTACTATTTGTGCAGATAAGTCTTATGTTTATTTTTTATTAGGATACATATGAGTCTTATTTTAATAGATTGTATTTTGTTTTAATTTTTGTGTATTGCTTATTGAAGCAATCTGCAGAGATCTATATCTATATAGCTGGCTCTGCTGCCATGTCCATTATTGTTGTTGTTGTTTTTATTGTTGTTATAACACTTATCGCAAACGTTTCCCTTAGCCATACATTTCTGAACATACAGTACATCTGCAGTACACATATTAGTATAGAGACCAGTGTGATTTTCAATTATTCATCTTTTTTTTTTTGTATAATTAGCACATATTATAATCTCTTCCAATGGGACAAGAGCATCTCTCCCATGGTGCACGGCAAGCAGAAATCCCTGTGAAGTTCTGCGTCTTTAACAGCACTTTGAGAGAATATAATCAAGGCTAATTAATTCAGTGCCTAATTAACAAGGAACAGAATGCTAAAGTTTTAGTCTTTCATTTACCGTAAATTAGCTACCAGAACTACTGTACATTAATAACACATCTAACCGTGGAATAGATTGCTGGTGCAGGATAATACATAATAATTCCAAAATAAAATGAAGAAATGTTGTCAATATACTATAAACTTTTCTGTTTTCACTGGGACTCTATAGGTTCAGTGGCATTAGGATTAAATAAGGAATACATTCTGTCTCCTATTATATGGTTCACTTAAGGTTTAAACTGCTCTGAGCTTTTTTCCAATTTTACTCTCATGATTGCACAAGACTCAGTTACTAAAACACTCTTTTCAAATTGGTTTAAGGGTGAGATGTAGAATAAACACATGGTGCAGTCACTGCTCTGTATTTCTGGGCTAATATCAGATTCATGGAGGAGTGTGGAATCTGGATCCAGTGGATTTAATAACAGTGAAATAGGAAACGGTTGTTAGGTAGACACAGCTTAGGTCGACAGTCATTAGGTCGACCGCTGAAGGGCGACATGCATTAGGTCGACATGGTCAATATGTCAACATAGTCATTAGGTCGATATGTACTAGGTTGACAGGTTAAAAGGTCGACATGAGTTTTTCACTTTTTTTGGATTTTTCCATACTTGACAATCCACGTGGACTACGATTGGAATGGTAACCTGTGCCAAGCGCTGCGGTAGCGGAGCGAGGCACCTAGCCCGAAGCACGGCGAGTGAAGCGAGCCATGAGAGGGGACACGGTGCACTAATTGGGGTTCCCTGTCACTTTATGAAGAAAACGACACCAAAAACAGTCCAAAAACTCATGTCGACCTTTTCACCTGTCGACCTAGTACATGTCGACATAATTCCCATGTCGATCTAGTGCATGTTGACCTTTAGTAGTCGACCTAATGAATGTCGACCTAAGTTGAGTCAACCCAACGACCCATACCCAAACTAATCTCTAAAGTTATCCTATAGTAATATGTTATTTGTTAGACGATACCTGGCAGTTTTCAATAAGCTGCATTCCAGTTCCTACAGTATCAACAGCCAGGAGTTTATTTATTTATTTTTTGTCCTTATCCCCCATCTGATTTTATTACAGAAAAATAGCCACAGAGGTTCTGAGAGGGCTAGAAATTAGGATAATATGCTTCTGCATTATGTGCATGGAAAATAAGGGATCTACTCATCTGAGTGCAGACTAGTATGCACAGTGGCAGAGCAGAACTCTATGCTGCTCTGTGCCAGCCCATTCCCGTACGATAGGGTAGTGCCGCTGGAAGTAGATCTCTGCTCCTATGGTTGGAATGAAACTATGGTACACTTGCACAATCCCTATACTAAATACCAAAGATATATAAAAAATTATTCATATTTTGCTTATGTTCAACTCTGTATAGCCCACAAACGTGTCAAAACTTGAAATTCCATCAATGAACTGTGCCTTTGGGCAAGATAAAGGTGGTTATTCAATTAGCTATGACAATTTCAGAGCCATTGAACTCACCCCCTGCATATTCAATTGTGGACCGTTTTTTCGCATGTTTTTAAGGCATTTTCACCAATGCCTTTTCACTTCTTCTTTTTTAGTGAAAAGGCAAGAGGCGAAAAATGCCTCAAAATCATCGAAAACAGCATGCGTTTCTCCCTGCCAGGTGCGAAAACACGTGGATTCGCTGATCCACATGTTTTTAGCTCTGCTGAATTTTTCGCCTAGGTGAAAAAACGGCCCTGTTATTGAATAGGGCAAATCCCGATTCACACTAAAAATAGCGAAAAGTGAAGTTTTTTCACCTAGGTGAAAAAAAAGTGAAGTTGCCCAGAACAAACAATAAATCCGCTTTTAAATGTCATTTTGTCTCTCTCACAAGGTTTGATACATTTCCCCATACAGTATGTAAGAATGCTCAATTACAGTCCAATAACAGAAAATGTGCATGTTGCCCGTACATGCACGTGCGCAGTTCCGGAACATGTGCAAGTGCAAGAACACACAAGATATGCTCCATCAACTCGCAAGTGTTCAACTCTGCATAAGCCCTATTGAGAGTTGAACACTATTCCTGAGCTGAAAGTTTATGTGAAGGTTATGTTATTCTTTGTACAGCACTGCTTAATGTGTTAGCATTATTTAAATAAACAATAACATTAACAGTTTTGATAGTTTTTGCTGTCCTGCCAGCAACAAGGGTTTATAAATGGCTATACTATTATAAATTAGAATGTAGTACAGAATATAGGGGGTCATTCCGAGTTGATCGCTCGCTAGCAGTTTTTAGCAGCCGTGCAAACGCATAGTTGCCGCCCACGGGGGAGTGTATTTTCCCTTTGCAGGAGCACGAACGCCTGTGCAGCAGAGCTCCTGCAAACACATTTTGTGCAAAATAAGACCAGCGCTGCAGTTACTTATCCTGTGCGATGATTGCTGCGACGAGTGACACAGTAATGATGTCAGATACCCGGCCAGCAAACGCCTGACCACGCCTGCGTTTTTCCAAACACTCCCAGAAAACGGTCAGTTGACACCCATAAACGCCCTCTTTCTGTCAATCTCCTTGCATTCGGCTGTGCGATTGGAATCGTCGCTAGAACCAGTGCAAAACCACAAAGGACTTTGTACCCGTACGACGTGCGTTTGCATTGCGGTGCATACGCATGCGCAGATTTGCTGTTTTTTTTCACTGATCACTACGCAGCGAACAACGGCAGCTAGCAATCAACTCGGAATGACCCCCCCATAGTTGGGAGGAGGTGCCTCATAGCACATATTTGTTCTCGCCAGCGATCACTTGTTTTAGTGTTTCTTTATAGGAGATTTTTACTTTAAGGGGGGATCCAATACTGTAGCTCCCAGTGCTAGTAAGTCCAGTGGCATGCCACACTTACAGTACCGCTGGACTCTTAGATTTTTGTTCAGGGCCCAAAATGTGCGAGTCCGGCACCAGAAGGGGCTATAATTAGTGCAAGTTTCGGGGGCTGTTGACAGAGTTTATACATCGTTGCAATTCGCAATCCTCGTGAGCTGTTGACGGCTCATCCCCCCCCAAGATTAATGTAATCTCTGAGGCTGTACATGTTATCTTGTTGTAATTTATACTTTTGTCTCTTTTTTTATTTTAATTGCCCCATCATGTGCAAACAAGCTGCTCTCTGGATCGTCTCCAATGCACAGCTCACAAACCCTTTATATTTAGGAGGTTTTTCACTTACTCAAAGGACCTGGGCGGCAGCGTGTGATCCGTGATGCTTAGCAGGTGCACTGGGCTCAGACTTGGATGCTAAAGAGCTAAAATTCAATTTTCAATGTCAGGGAACAGTAATAACCTTCAGCCTGTCATCTGGTGTTATGAAGCATCACAGGAGTATCGAGGATCAAAATTCAATGGTGTAATTTTGAGTAATAGCATACTATTCCTGTCCTACACTCTACATTGATAATATATTCTGAAAACTTGCTGAATCTGTTTCTTGTAGCAATGATGCGATGCGAAGAATGCAGCCTAACACATTTTCCTGTTAGCGCCTCATAGTTTATAACCCTCCATTTAATATCCATTATACTAATGTGGAGCCTCGCAGTGCTTGTTTAAAGTGGGCCTGTCACTTACACACAACTATGCATTACACAGATGTTTACCATACTTTACATTCACTGTATGTTATACTGAAATCGTTTCTTTTAAACATCTATTTTAATGGTCTGCATGAGGTAAGCCATCATCCAGGAGAGTATTAGTTGAATTAATAAGAGTAAGACCAAAATAAATACAGGTAGGAGAATGGACAACATACTCCTGAAAATCCATTGTCAGGGTTTTGGTTTACCAGTTTTCAGCACATTGTGTGTGCATGATCACATGAGATTATTGTCACACCAACCATATCATGTAAATTATGCCTAATGCATATTATCACACAATACACAACAATGGCAGGTGTGTTAATTACCTAATATCCGTCATTCACCCAGAGGAGCCTGAGTCGTCCCCTGTACCTGATGCTGCATGTCCCAGTCACTGGGATTGCATTGAACTCATAATTGTGCTGCCTGCCTATCAGTGACTGGAAGCTGTGTCAACAGCTGCAGACATGAAACAAAATGGATGACACTATTGGGCATATTTAGTAAACACATTTTGGAGGAAATCCCTTGAAAATTTACTTTTTGGGGATACCCACAAAATGTAAACATCACCAGGATTTATTACATGGGTTCTGCTTTTTGGTTTCTAAGGGGGCTGCTACAGTACAATGTAAAACTTACCAAGCTCCAGAAAACCCATTAGCCACTGTAGCCTCTAAAATCCTTACCGCAGATATAACATCCCCCATAGCCACTTGCGCATGTGTGGTCTGAATACGGTGCAGGCACAGTAGAAGACCGGGGGTACTGCAGCAGAAAGCATTCACTGATGTGATCACTTTGCTTTACACACTGCAGGGATGGGCTCCATTTGGTGCTCCTGTCCTTGGATATCGTTATTAGTACATCCCTGCGATACAGAATTTCTTATTTCCGCTAACAGCGTTGATAGGAAATTCTAATTATCTGGTCTAGGAGCCGATAAATAATTAATGAACCCCTATGGTATATGTGCTCAGGGATCCGGTCTCTAGGTCGACAAGACTTAGGTCGACCCCTATTGGTCAACAGTACGTAGGTCGGCATGGTTTCTAGGTCGACAGGGACTCTAGGTCGACATGTACTAGGTCGACATGACAAAAGGTCGACATGGGTTTTTTTACATTTTTTTTTCCAATTTTTTAACTTTTTCATACTTTACGATCCACGTGGACTACAATTGGGAATGGTAACCTGTGTTGAGTGCTTTGGTAGCAGAGTGAGGCACCTTGCCCGAAGCATGGTGAGCAATGCTAGCCATGAGAGGGGACACGGTGCACTAATTGGGGTTCCCGGTCACTCTACAAAGAAAATGACAAAAAAAAAATAAAAAAAAATCATGTCGACCTTTTTCATGTCGACGTAGAGTTCCTGTCAACCTAGAAACCATGTCGACCTACTTACTGTCGACCAATAGCTTGTTGACCTAGACACTGTCAACCTAAGTCTAGTCTATTTAATATACCACACACATATGCTCAGTATTGCGATAGACCAGTGGTTCTCAAACTCGGTCCTCAGGACCCCACACGGTACACTTTTTCCATGTCACCAAGCAGCTGCACTGTGTGTCACCAACTGTCACATTTCAAAAATCTACAGGCGACCTACAAAACAAGAACCGTGTGGGGTCCTGAGGACCGAGTTTGAGAACCTGTGCGATAGACTAATAGCTGAGGAGGAGAATAAATTAGTCTCTGTGGAGAGAAAAACAGAGTGGCTGGTGACCGGAGCTTGAGCTTCAGTTGCTACACCCCAGCATATGAGCAGTAAATATCAATAAAATGCAACTAAGCCATAGTGATTGCACTTGAACATCTGGCAAAGTGGGTTCTCATCTAACAGCTTTATTATCTGTTTCTTCTGTCTGTGAAATATCATTCTATATTTTCTTATATGGTAAAATGCAATACAAAGTCTCCTAGCACTCCTTCTCCAGCATGAATCATCTTTTAGGAAATGTGTTCTTTATGTTAGAAGATTAAGGTGACTGAAATTCAATTAAGGTCATATATTTCTTTAGGGGGGTAAGTCTGTGTCATGCATTGTAGGGATATGATTAAGGCGGTCAGGAAGCAGCAGCAATATATGGTGATGATCTGACCTGAATTTTTTGACCAAGAGTAATAGAGACAAGACAAAGATAAGTAAAATATGACTCGTGGCGTGCATTGCTCCACTTTATTCCTTGATATTTACATTTTTGTGGCTTGAAGCTAATATCTACTGTACAAACTGTAAGAAGTATACAGATCAGGGTCGCACTGGTAAATAAAGTTTACACAACATGTGTCAAAATAATCTTCACTATAAGATAATAGTGGTGGTGATAGTTATATGATGTGCTGACATTCAATTATTTATACAGATGGCTGAACAGCAGTTACAGAAATATTAATAAAGACAAATAAAAAATGAGGATGAAATTAAGTGACTGGATAAAGTCTATTTTATTCTTGTATATTGAACACTTTTTTATGAGGCAGAACAGACCAACCTGCCGCCACATGTAACTAGTCTGCAAAGTCCTGCTGTTTTAGTGCCATTGAAGCAATAACCTCACACATGCACCTATGAGGACTATGAGAGTTTTTTTTCTCTATTTCCAGTCCAATTGGATCACATCTTAAAAGGTACAAAAGCCAGATATCGATATGGTGTCCAGTTATCAAAATAGTTGACTACAGGGAATAATTTCTAAAGTAAAAGGCGAAGACTTTGGTGGTAAATGGGAAGTAATTCAGTAGAATATGTTAGTAGATTATGGAGTTTGATATCAATTGATATATAATTTATAGTACTTTAGCATTTTGCTTCCTCCACCTTTAGAGAAAACCACCAGTAACCTGCACACCATAGCACACCTTCCTCATTTAGGCATGCAAAAATGGAACAAAATAAACTCTGTGCTCAATCAGCTCAAATCCTATCCAATCTGTCCAGAAACTATTATTTTAGCATGTAAATTCCACCAATTTAAGGGTCAATAGAGGTGACTGTCCAACTGAAATTGTGCTAGTAGGAGCTAGTAACTTCATAAATAAGTATCTATGACAGAGCTTATACTGAAAGTTACTTTACCATTTGGATAAAGTTGGAGAGTAAGCAGTACTGTGCTATTTAATGGTTCTCTGATTTAGATCAATTATTACTTATGTATCTTCTTCCAGGTTTAGGCTGTCTCAAAAAAACCTATCTGGTTTGCGGAGTAATCTGATCAGTACTCCTATGAAAGGAATAACTAAATAATATAAAAGGTCAGGAAAGGTTTTCTTAAAAACATCTTGGAATTAGACCATTGAAGGAGGATATTTCACTTAGATTAACAACTCTTGTAAAACTCACAGATAATCCCATTGATTGATAAACAGAGACTGTCACCGTAAGAATACCATGGCAACTCACCTGAAAGGGTAAAAGTCCAATTGGTGTAACAGAGACAGAACTAATAATGGCCATACACTAGGTCGATATAGTGTACGAATACACAATATTGACCTATCATTCGACCCATTGCATGCACATAGTGCATGTTAATGGGTGCAAATATGATGCAATGCACTGCTCCAGCGGTCACACGTTGCATCAGCTGATCATATGTGCTGCATATATGATCAACTGACCCTGGCCCCCGGCAATTGCGGAGGTGCCTTTTGCACCATATAATCTATCCCATGCCCGGCTGCTGGCGGGGGAAATCATTAGTACGACTCGCATCTAATGTGAGTCGTACTACTGCATGGCCAGCATAAGGGTGAAAAGCAAGGGCATAGCTACCATAGGTGCAGGCAATGTGGCTGCTATGGGGCCCAGAGCTGAAAGGGGCCCAGCTTCCCTGTGTTCCCAAAGTTACATGTGTTATATACAGTTTTCGCCATTGCGTAGTACGTAGGGGTCTTTTCATACTTTTTCCTTGGGGTTTGCAATATATCTAGGTATACCCCTGGCCCTACTTATTGTAGTTTGGTATAAAATGAACTAGAGGGCATTTCAATGTTATATAATATGAACCGGGGCACTGTAATGAGGCGCAATATGAACAGGGAGCACTATATATCATAATGTGAATTGAGGGTACTGTGCTGCACAATGTGTACTTGCAGCTCTGAAATGTGACATAGGGTGAACTTAAGCACTACTGGGATTCACAAAAGAAACTAGGGCATTACTATGGGGCATAACATTAAATACGGCTCTACTATGGTTCAGAAAATGAACTAGGACACTATTATAGGGCATAAAATTAACAACTGCTGCAGAGAAGTGTCCCTATATAAGTACTAGGATGGGGGCCCCTTCAAAATGTTGCTATGGGGCCCACAAAGTTCTGGCTATGCCCCTGGTGAAAAGCAATGGAGAAAAGGACCCAGGGCACAACCCCACAATTTTCTCACAATGCATCTTTACTATAAACTCACTCCAATAAACGGCAGCATCACTTATTTTACTGAAAAGTTTTTCCATTATGGTCTCTACAATGGCACAATTTATGGCAACAGAGGCTCCATTTAAAGTAACTATTGAACAAATATCAATCAATCAATCAATCAATCACATCATTGAACACATTCTCAATCAGAAACTCTTGAATATTACATTGATAATTATAATCATCATAGTATCTGTTATACAGAATACTTTGGAATTGCAGTTTTTCATCACATAAAGAAACATTTCTAAAATATATTAAATAGAAAATGAAAGTATTTCCTCAACCACATGGACCTAAACATACCACTATTTATTAAACTATTTGCCGGTTCTTCTCCATGATTGTTGGACATGGAATCGATATGTGTTACAGGCAGACAGGATGCTGGCTGTCAGTATACCATCAGCGGCATCCCGTCTGTCAGAATTCCAGCATCGAGTACCTTAACTGGCTCTCTGCGCTCGCCACGCTGCAGGCACGGTGGTTCGCTTCACCTTCTATAACTCTTCCCTAACCGCTGCTCTCGACTCTGTGGCCCCCCTCTCCTCTGTCCCCCTCCGCCGCTCCAAACCCCAACCCTGGCACACCAAACTAACACGTTTCTTACAAAAATGCTCACGCTCTGCTGAACGCTCCTGGAGGAAATCTCACTCTCTGGCGGACTTCCTCCATTTCAAGTTTATTCTCTCCTCCTACAGCTCTGCTCTTTCCCTCGCCAAGCAATCCTTTTTCCAAGCACTCATCTCTTCTCAGTCCTCCTGTCCACGCCGTCTCTTTGAAACTTTCAACACTCTCCTTCGCCCCCCTCCTCCTCCCCTCCCTTCCTCCCTCACTGCCACTGACTTTGCCTCCTTCTTCATCTCCAAAATTGAGGATATCCGACACGACATCTCCCGCCGTCACCCCTCTGCTACCCCCCTGCCCCCTTTATCCCTCCCCTCCATCTATCCCACCCTGTCCTCCTTCCATCCCACTTCAGAAAAGGAAGTCCACTCCCTAATCTTATCCTCCCCCCCCACCACCTGCCCCCTGGACCTCCTTCCCTCCCGTCTTCTCCGCTCCCTCTCCCCCACTGCCTGCTCCCACCTTGCTCACCTCTTTAACCTGTCCCTCTCCACCGGCATCTTCCCCTCACCATTCAAACATGCTCTGGTCTCGCCTATTCTCAAAAAACCCAACCTCGACCCCTCATCACCCACTAACTACCGCCCCATCTCTCTTCTCCCTTTCGCCTCCAAATTACTTGAACGACTAGTCTACAGCCGTCTCACAAGCTACCTCTCTGACAACTCCATCCTCGATCCACTACAATCTGGCTTTCGCCCACTCCACTCAACTGAGACTGCCCTGGTGAAAGTCACCAATGACCTGCTTTCGGCCAAATCCACGGGCCACTTCTCTCTGCTCATCCTTCTGGACCTCTCTGCTGCCTTTGACACCGTAGATCATCCTCTCCTCCTCGGCACACTCCAAAACGCTGGCCTCTCTAGCACTGTCCTTGACAGGTTTTCTTCTTACCTCACTAACCGCTCCTTCTCTGTGTCTGCCTCAAGCACCACCTCACACCCTTCCATCCTTCCTGTTGGTGTCCCTCAGGGTTCTGTTCTTGGACCCCTTCTGTTCTCCCAGTATACCTCTTCCCTGGGTGCGCTCATTAACTCATTTGGCCTTCAATACCACCTCTATGCTGATGACACACAACTCTACCTCTCATCTCCTGATCTGTCCCCCTCTGTCCTCTCTCAGGTTTCCAGCTGCCTCTCTGCAATCTCCTCCTGGATGTCTGAATGCTCTCTAAAGCTCAACATAGACAAAACGGAACTCATCATCTTCCCCCCATCCAGAGCAACACCCCCGACCAATATCTCCATCATTGTTGACAACACCACCATCTCCCCCGTTCCCCAACTCCGCTGCCTGGGCGTCACTCTTGACTCCTCCCTCTCCTTTGCACCCCACATCCAAGCCCTGGCACAATCCTGTCGTTTCCAGCTACGCAACATTGCTCGTATCAGGCCATATCTCTCCCAGAGTGAA
This sequence comes from Pseudophryne corroboree, assembly GCF_028390025.1. NCBI lineage: Eukaryota > Metazoa > Chordata > Amphibia > Anura > Myobatrachidae > Pseudophryne > Pseudophryne corroboree. The sequence continues at coordinate 218,322,431 of NC_086450.1, forward strand.
ACTAAACTCATCATCCACTCACTGGTCATCTCACGACTTGACTACTGCAATGTCCTCCTCACTGGCCTTGCTTGCTCCCATCTTGCTCCCCTCCAATCTGTCCTGAACTCCGCAGCTAGGCTTATCTTCCTCTCCCGCTGCACCACATCTGCCACTCCCCTTCAACAAAATCTACACTGGCTCCCATTCCCCTACAGAATCCTCTTCAAACTCCTCACCCTCACATACAAGGCCATCTCTAATTCCACTGCTCCCTACATCTCCAACCTCCTTTCCCTTCATACTCCATCCCGCCCCCTGCGGTCAACTAATGACCGTCGCCTCTCCACCGCCCTGGTCACTGCTTCCCATGCACGAGTTCAGGATTTTGCCCATGCTGCACCCCTTCAGTGGAACGCACTCCCCCGCTCCATTAGACTCTCCTCAACCTTGCAAAGCTTCAAACGGGCACTAAAAACCCACCTATTCATCAAAGCATACCCTCCCGATGCATAACCCAGTGCTTTAGCCGCGCCTCCACCCCCCTGCCTCATGCCGTGAACATCTCAGCTTTGCTTGCATACTGCCATCAGGCTACCTCCCACTTGCCTGCACCTCTTGTCATCTGTCTGTCGCCCCTCCCCAATAGATTGTTAGCTCTTCAGAGCAGGGCCCTCTTTCCTCTTGTTATCTAAGCCCTCGTCTCAACACATTTCACTCACAGCTCTCCCCTACTCAATGACCATCTTTATCCTGCTAGTAAAGGCTCATCTCCATCTATGGCCACCAGCCTCTAGTAGTACGATGATCACTCCCTCAATACTTACATCTTAGCTGTATTATGTCTTGAGAATGTGTGGTGCTCTGTTACCTGTACTCTATTTGTTATTTATTTACTGTAATGCAATGTTTTGTCCCCTGTACTGTCCTTTGTACGGCGCTGCGAAACACATGTGGCGCCTTATAAATAAAATGTAATAATAATAATAACTCGCCACACCTTATATTCCCACTCGGTTGGTGGCGAGGAGAGGACCCACCAACCAAGTGGGAAAACCCTGCGGAGGTCGGGATTGCATCTGATGGTATTACTCTGGCCATCGGGATTCCGGCATCAGTTTCCTTGATGCCAGAATCCCAACAGCAGGTACTTTAACTGCAACCCTTGGACATATCTGCCAACAGTCACGAACTGCTGCTGTCCAATTCACGCCTACCTTGCCATGATTCTAAACCTTATCCATTTTGGACAAATCACACCTCTTTACCCAGCAGGCTGTGCTGTTTAAATTAGAGAAGAGCGGGTTCAGTTTCCTTAGAACCGAATCCCCTGAACTGCACTACCCGAGCCCGGATCCGAGTCAGGCTTGGGTTTTCCCGCCTGACTCTGAAACCAGAACGAGGCAAAACATCATCATCCCGCTGTCGAATTCTCGTGGGGTTTGGATTTCATAGAAGGAGCTGCGCGTCGCCGCCATTTTCACTCCGGCATTGGAGAGTGTAGAGAGGATGTGTCTCCGTACTCAGTGTCCTGCATCAGTTCAGTGGTAATGTCTTGTGCTGCATCAGTTCAGTCACAGTGGTGGTGTCCTCTGTTACCATATGTCCAGTGCTGCTGTATAAGTCCAGTTCAGTGGTGCTATGTTGTGCTGCATCAGTTCAGTGGTAGTGTATTGTGCTGCATCAGTCCAGTCACAGTGGTGGTGTCCTCTGCTGCCATGAGTCCAGTGCTGCTGTATAAGTCCAGTCCATTGCAGTGGTGATGTGTTGTGCTGCATCAGTAAAGTGGTAGAGTCTTGTGCTGCATCAGTCCAGTCACAGTGGTGGCGTCCTCTGCTGCCATATATCCAGTGCTGCTGAATAATTCCAGTCCATTGCAATGGTGCTGTGTTATCCTGCATTAGTCCAGTGGTGGTGTCTCTGTGCTGCTGTATATATCCAGTAATACTGCCGTATATGTCCAGTGATACTGCCGTATATGTCCAGCGGTACTGTAATATAAATACAGTGATACTGCTGTATATGTCCAGTGGTACTGGCATATAAATCCAGTCCAGTGATACTGCTGTATACAGTATGTCCAGTGATTCTGCCGTATATGTCCAGTGGTACTGCCGTATAATTCCAGTGGTACTGTCGTATAATTCCAGTGATACTGCTGTATAATTCCAGTGATAATGCCATTTAATTCCACTGGTACTGGCGTTTAAGTAAAGTGTTACTGGCGTATAAATCCAGTACAGTGATACTGCCGTATATGTCCAGCGTTACTGCTGAATAAATCCAGCGATACTGCCCTATATGTCCAGTGATACTGCCATGTATGTCCACTGGTACTGCCGTATAAATCCAGTGATACTGCCGTATATATGTCCTGTGGTACTGCCATATACATCCAGTGGTACTGGCATGTAAATGCAGTCCAGTGATACTGCTATATATGTCCAGTGGTACAGGCGTATAATTCCAGTGATACTGCCATATAATTCCAGTGGTACTGCCGTATAAATCCAATGATACTGCCATATAATTCCAGTAGTACTACCGTATAAATCCAGTCCAGTGGTACTGCCTTATAAGTCCAATGGTACGGCCGTATAATTCCAGTGCTACTGCCGTATAATTCCAGTGATAATGCCATATAAATCCAGTTATAATGCCATATAATTCCAGTGTTACTACCGTATAAGTCCAGTCCAGTGGTGCTGCCATATAAGTTCAGTGGCGCTGTCCTGTGCTGTATATTATTTACTCCAAATAAAGGGGTTATTAATATTTAATCCAAATAAATTTCACAGGGTTTGCCCTGTGTGGTGTAGAGGTATGCTCTCCTGTACCGCATATTGGGGGTCATTCCGAGTTGATCGCTAGCTGAATTTGTTTGCAGCACAGCGATCAGGCTAAAACATGGTATTTCTGCGCATGCGTAAGTGGCGTAATGTGCACGCGCGTCGTACTGGCACAATGAACAATGTAGTTTTGCACAGGGTCTAGTAATACATTTCAGTCGCACTGCTTGCCGCAGAGTGACTGACACAAAGTGGGCATTTCTGGGTGCTAACTGACCGTTTTCAGAGAGTGTGTGGAAAAACGCAGGCGTGCCAGGAAAAACGCAGGCATGGCTGGGCAAATGCTGGGCGGGTTTGTGACGTCAAATCCGGAACTGAATAGTCTGAAGTGATCGCAAGCGCTAAGTAGGTTTTGAGCTACTCTGAAACGACACCTACATTTTTTGCAGGCGCTCTGCGATACAACCATCCGCACTTCTGCTAAGCTACAATATACTCCCAGTGGGCGGCGGCATAGCATTTGCACGGCTGCTAAAACTAGCTAGCGAGCGATCAACTCGGAATGACCCCCATTGTTATATAACTCCAGAAAAATAATGGAGAACAAAAATTTGGATGATAAAACAGGGCAAGATCAAGAACCACTTCCTCCTAGTGCATATGACAGCAGTCATCCTTTTGCAAAGCGGATAACTGAGGCCTTGACAACTATGTTGGTGTTAGACGTGCTTCCAGTATCTGCCATTAGTTCAGTGGGACTTAGAAAATTGATGGACGTAGTGCACCCCGCGGTACCATGTCCCATCTAGGTTCCACTTCACTAGGAAAGCGATACAGAGAATGCACAGAGACATCAGAAAAAGTGTCCTCAGTGTCCTAAAAAATACAGTTGTACCCACTTGTCCACTTAACCACGGACATGTGGACAAGTGGAACAGGGCAGACTAAGGACTATATGACTGTAACAGCCCTCTGGGTTGATGAATTGTCTCCAGCAGCAACAACAGCAGCGGCACCAGTAGGAGCATCTCGCAAACGCCAACTCGTTCCTAGGCAGGCTACGCTATGTATCACCACTTTCCATAGGAGGCACACCACTGGCAACCTCTTACGGAAACTGAGGGACATCATTACACAATGTCTTACCACAATTAGACTCTCCTTGGGATTTGTGATATTATAGAACACCACCAGTATTGTGCGTGTATTATATCTGGGCAAATTCCAGCACGTCACATGTTTTGCACATATAATTATTTTGGTGGTGCAGATTTTTTTTGAAAAATGACAGGGGCATGCAGGAGATGCTGCCGGTGGCCCGAAAAATTGCGGCGCACTTTCAACATTCAGCCACCGCGTACCGAAGACTGAAGCACAAGCAAACACTCCTGAACCTGCCCTGCCATCACCTAAAGCAAGAGATGGTAATGAGGTGGAATTCAACATTCTATATGCTTCAGAGGATGGAGGAGCAGCAAAAGGCCATTCAAGCCTATGCATCCACCTACAATATAGGCAAAGGAGGGGGAATGCACATGACTCAAGCGCAGCGGAGAATGATTTCCATCTTGTGCAAGGTTCTCCAATCCTTCAAACTTGCCACACGTGAAGTCAGTTCAGACACTGCCAGCTTGAGTTAGGTCATTTCCCTCATCAAGCTTTTCCAGAAGCAGCTGGAGAAATTAAAGGAGGAGCTAAGACGGAGCGATTCCGCAAAGTACGTGGGTTTTGTGGATGGAGCCCTTCATTAACTTTGCCAGGATTCAAGAGTGGTCAATCTGTTGAAATCAGATCACTACATTTTGGCCACCGTGCTCGATCCTAGGTTTAAAGCCTACGTTGTCTCTCTCTTTCTGGCAGGCAGAAGTCTTCAGAGGTTCAAAGACCTGCTGGTTAGAAAATTGTCAACTCAAGCAAAATGTGACCCGTCAACAGCTCCTCCTTCATTTTCTCCCGCAACAGGGCAGTCAGGAGTCAGTGCTGGCATCTGGTCTGGACTGAAGGACCTGCCAACGATTACTGACATGTCTTTTGTCACTGCATATGATTCTGTCACCATTGAAAGAATGGTGGAGGAGACAGCATCCAAGTAGGCATATCAGACAGTCCGTATCTATACTGGCAGGAAAAAGAGGCAATTTGGATGCCTTTGCACAAACTGGTTTTATTTTATCTAAGCTGCCCCCCCCCCCCCTCCAGTGTGTTCTCCGAAAGAGTGTATAGTGCAGCCGGTAACCTTGTCAGCAATCGGCGTAGGAGGTTACTTCCACAAAATGTGGAGAAGATGATGTTCATCAAAATGAATCATAAATTCCTCCGGGAATACCTTTAGCAGCAATTGCCTCCAGAAAGTACACAGAGACCGGTGATGGTGGATTCCAGTGGGAACGAAATAATAACTCTGTGAGGAGGAGGATGTACACAGTGAAAGGGGTGAGAAATCGGAGGATGAGGATGAGGTCGACATCTTGCCTCTGTAAATCCAGTTTGTGCAAGGAGAGATTGATTGCTTCTTTTTTGGTGGGGGCCCAAACAAACCAGTAATTTCAGCCACAGTCGTGTGGCAGACCCTGTTGCTGAAATGATTGGTTTGTTAAAGTGTGCTTGTCCGGTTTATACAACATAAGGGTGGGTAGGAGGGCCCAAGGACAATTCCGTCTTGCACCTCTTTTCTAGTTTTTTAAAGTGCCATCCTGTCTGACACTGCCATACAAGTTCAGAGGTACTGCCGTATTAGTCCAGGGTTACTGCCGTATAAGTCCAGTCCAGTGGTCCTACGTTGTGCTGCTTTAGTCCAGTGGTGGCGTCTTGTGCTGCCATAAGTCCAGTGTTGGTGTCCTGTGCTTTATATTATTTAGTCCAAGTAAAAGGGTTATATACATTACTTATATTATTATCCAAATAATTTTTACAGGGTTTGCCCTATGTGGTGTAGGAGTATGCGCACCTGTGCTGCATATTATTATAATAGCTCCAAATTAAAGGGTTAATATTATCCAAATTAATTTTACAGGCTTTGCCGTGTGTGTGTGTTGTTTAGGGGTACGCTCTCCTGTGCCACCAATATTGTGCGTGTATTACATCTGGGCAAATTCCAACACGTCCCATGTTGTTTGTGCCGCACACTTGTGTCGCTTAGCTTAGTCATACAGCTACCTCATTGCACCACTTTTTCTTCTTTGCATGATGTGCGGTTTGGGGCCTAGTATTTTTAAGTGCCATCCTGTCTGCCATTGCAGTGCCACTCCTAGATGGACCAGGTGTTTGTGTCGCACACTTGTGTCGCTTAGCTTTGCCATCCAGCTACCTAATTGCACCTCTTTCTCTTCTTTGCATCATGTGCTGTTTGGGGCCTATTTTTTTAATCTGCCATCCTGTCTGCCACTGCAGTGCCACTCCTAGATAAGCCAGGTGTTTGCACCGCACACTTGTGTCACTTAGCTTAGTCATCCAGCCACCTCGGTGCAAGCTTTTGGCCTAAAAACAATATTGCGAGGTATTCAGAATAGACTGGAAATGAGTGTATATGAATGTTATTGAGGTTAATAATACCGTAGGATCAAAATTACCCCAAAAATAAGTGATTTTAGCTGTTTTTATGTTTTTTACAAAAAACATCTAGATCCAAAACCAAAACTAAAACCAAAACACGAAAGGATGGTTTTGGCAAAACCAATCCAGATCCAAAACATGAGCATGGAACCAGAACCAAAACCAAAACACAAAACACGAAAAATGCCCGCCACACATCTCTAGTTTTAATTGGGGATTTATGCTCAAAAAAAGCACTTTCAATCATATTGGGGGAATTCTGTTAACCGTATGGTTGTATGGGATCCTTGCATGATGGTCAATGCATTTGTTTATTTTACAGCACTGTATTCATCACTTACATTTTCTAATGCAAGCAAAACAGACAATGTTCAGTGCCATAACATCCTCAAAAGTTACTTGACGTGAGGTTCCAAAGTGACCATACACTTTATGGGATCTCCCCCATAATAAGTGAATAATAGTTATCTTCTCTTTCTGCTTTTGGGGAAACCGTCTTTAAGATTTAAGATCCTGAACCTGCTCTCAAAATTCCTTTATACAGTATGTTGTATGACATGATACTGGGGGAAAAAAAATATTCTGTTTACATATGGTATGTACCTAGCCAAACGAAAGGAAAAAGCATAATAATAATTGGGATTTTTACTCTTTAGGCAGTGGAGAAATTGTTGATGTTTTAATTCATGTTCTCATGACACGAAAGAGCTGTTGGATAAATGGAAACATAGCTTCCGCAGCTTCCCTCCTCTTGCATCTAATTTATCTCTTGCAGCTATGAACCCAGTACAGTCATTTGCATAGTAAAATCCTGCAGACTTTGAATGTTTTTTTACATAAGTCCAAAGATCGATTGATTTTTTTTTCCAAGTATAATCACAGTAATACTGGTGCTGATTTCATGGGAGCTGCGGGAGGTTCAGAGTTGTTATTTCAAAGTATAGTTTCAAAATCCCCACTAAATTTAACATTATTACAGCACAACACAAAGGCCGTTACCAGCAGCCATGCTGAGATACCTAATTATAGAGAAGTGGTCCTGTTTTTTTTTTTCGTTTAATAAATTATTTATTTTATGTTTTTACAAAAACAACAGAAAGAATAAAGGCAGGTACATAAACAGTAGTGAAATCCAACAACAAAGCCTTTAACATGAAATTGAGACAATACACAGCTTGCATATTCCAACTAAAACATACCAAAGAAAAATGACAGAAAACAGAAAGGAAAGAGAGAAAGGAATCGAAAAGAGAGGAGATAGGGAGGAGGGAGCGGACAGTCCAAATAGGTCACGATGAGGGGGACTATATGGGGACCTGCTGGCAACTCGCTGAATTAAAATAACACTAGGCAATCAGGCTGTGCAGATTGAGATGTATTTTTGTGAGGTCTTAAAGTCCATCAAGATGAACCAGGTTATAGTAAATTCTGCATGTCTATCAGCAGTGGAAAAGGTAATGTCATCCATGGACATGTAAAAGTCCATTCTTTGACACCATTCTACAACAGTTGGAGGAAAGTGGGAGCACCAATGGGCTTCAATGACTGCTCTTGCTGCGTTACTGATATGCTTTTAGCAGAGTAGGAGAGAAGTCAAAACCCTGGACCAGTGGGTACAGAGAGTTCAACAAATTCCCTAGCTAGGAAAATAATCTTGTTCTAGAAGGGGGAAATTAAAGGACACTCCCACCAATATGTATCATGGATCACCTTTCCCGACTGAACCTCCACCAAAGAGAAGACACTAATGCAATGTATTTATGTAGGACATCAGGACATCTATACCACCTCATTAGAACCTTATACTGTATCTCCTGCACCTCCAGGCTAGAAGAATAAACATTAATCATCTGGAACACCTTGTCCCACACCATCCTGTCACCACTTGCTTGCAGATTCCTATCCCAAAGATGTGTAAAGTAAGGGTCAGCTTCAATAACTTCTGCATCATAATTTTAGACATACCAGAAGTAAAGGGGTGATTCAGACCTGATTGCTGCTGTGCGTTTTTGCACAGCGGGTGGTCAGCAATAGAGATGAGCGGGTTCGGTTTCTTTGAATCCGAACCCGCACGAACTTCACTTTTTTTTTCACGGGTCCGAGCGACTCGGATCTTCCCGCCTTGCTCGGTTAACCCGAGCGCGCCCGAACGTCATCATGACGCTGTCGGATTCTCGCGAGACTCGGATTCTGTATAAGGAGCCGCGCGTCGCCGCCATTTTCACACGTGCATTGAGATTGATAGGGAGAGGACGTGGCTGGCGTCCTCTCCATTAGAATAGATTAGAAGAGAGAGAGAGAGAGAGAGAGATTGTGCAGACAGAGTTTACCACAGTGACCAGTGCAGTTGTTGTTAAGTTAACTTTTATTTAATATATCCGTTCTCTGCTATATCCGTTCTCTGCCTGAAAAAAACGATACACAGCAGTCACACAGTGTGACTCAGTCTGTGTGCACTCAGCTCAGCCCAGTGTGCTGCACATCAATGTATAAAAGCTTATAATAATTGTGGGGGAGACTGGGGAGCACTGCAGGTTGTTATAGCAGGAGCCAGGAGTACATAATATTATATTAATTTAAAATTAAACAGTGCACACTTTTGCTGCAGGAGTGCCACTGCCAGTGTGACTAGTGGTGACCAGTGCCTGACCACCAGTATAGTAGTATATTGTTGTATACTATCTCTTTATCAACCAGTCTATATTAGCAGCAGACACAGTACAGTGCGGTAGTTCACGGCTGTGGCTACCTCTGTGTCGGCAGTCGGCACTCGGCAGGCAGTCCGTCCATCCATAATTGTATAATTATATACCACCTAACCGTGGTATTTTTTTTTCTTTCTTTATACCGTCGTCATAGTCATACTAGTTGTTACGAGTATACTACTATCTCTTTATCAACCAGTGTACAGTGCGGTAGTTCACGGCTGTGGCTACCTCTGTGTCGGAACTCGGCAGGCAGTCCGTCCATCCATAATTGTATTATTATAATATATACCACCTAACCGTGGTTTTTTTTTCATTCTTTATACCGTCATAGTCAGTCATACTAGTTGTTACGAGTATACTACTATCTCTTTATCAACCAGTGTACAGTGCGGTAGTTCACGGCTGTGGCTACCTCTGTGTCGGCAGTCGGCAGGCAGTCCGTCCATCCATAATTGTATTATAATATATACCACCTAACCGTGGTTTTTTTTTCATTCTTTATACCGTCATAGTGTCATACTAGTTGTTACGAGTATACTACTATCTCTTTATCAACCAGTGTACAGTGCGGTAGTTCACGGCTGTGGCTACCTCTGTGTCGGCAGTCGGCAGGCAGTCCGTCCATCCATAATTGTATTATAATATATACCACCTAACCGTGGTTTTTTTTTCATTCTTTATACCGTCATAGTCAGTCATACTAGTTGTTACGAGTATACTACTATCTCTTTATCAACCAGTGTACAGTGCGGTAGTTCACGGCTGTGGCTACCTCTGTGTCGGAACTCGGCAGGCAGTCCGTCCATCCATAATTGTATTATTATAATATATACCACCTAACCGTGGTTTTTTTTTCATTCTTTATACCGTCATAGTCAGTCATACTAGTTGTTACGAGTATACTACTATCTCTTTATCAACCAGTGTACAGTGCGGTAGTTCACGGCTGTGGCTACCTCTGTGTCGGAACTCGGCAGGCAGTCCGTCCATCCATAATTGTATTATAATATATACCACCTAACCGTGGTTTTTTTTTCGTTCTTTATACCGTCGTCATACTAGTTGTTACGAGTATACTACTATCTCTTTATCAACCAGTGTACAGTGCGGTAGTTCACGGCTGTGGCTACCTCTGTGTCGGAACTCGGCAGGCAGTCCGTCCATCCATAATTGTATTATAATATATACCACCTAACCGTGGTTTTTTTTTCGTTCTTTATACCGTCGTCATACTAGTTGTTACGAGTATACTACTATCTCTTTATCAACCAGTGTACAGTGCGGTAGTTCACGGCTGTGGCTACCTCTGTGTCGGCACTCGGCAGGCAGTCCGTCCAACCATAATTGTATTATATACCACCTAACCGTGGTTTTTTTTTCATTCTTTATACCGTCGTCATACTAGTTGTTACGAGTATACTACTATCTCTTTATCAACCAGTGTACAGTGCGGTAGTTCACGGCTGTGGCTACCTCTGTGTCGGCACTCGGCAGGCAGTCCGTCCAACCATAATTGTATTATATACCACCTAACCGTGGTTTTTTTTTCATTCTTTATACCGTCGTCATACTAGTTGTTACGAGTATACTACTATCTCTTTATCAACCAGTGTACAGTGCGGTAGTTCACGGCTGTGGCTACCTCTGTGTCGGCACTCGGCAGCCCGTCCATAATTGTATATACCAGTGACCTAACCGTGGTTTTTTTTTCTTTCTTTATACATACATACTAGTTACGAGTATACTATCTCTTTATCAACCAGTCTATATATTAGCAGCAGACACAGTACAGTGCGGTAGTTCACGGCTGTGGCTACCTCTGTGTCGGCACTCGGCAGCCCGTCCATAATTGTATATACCACCTAACCGTGGTTTTTTTTTCTTTCTTTATACATACATACTGCAGTGCCACTCCTAGATGGGCCCGGTGTTTGTGTCGGCCACTAGGGTCGCTAATCTTACTCACACAGTCAGCTACCTCATTGCGCCTCTTTTTTTCTTTGCGTCATGTGCTGTTTGGGGAGGGTTTTTTGGAAGGGCCATCCTGCGTGACACTGCAGTGCCACTCCTAGATGGGCCCGGTGTTTGTGTCGGCCACTAGGGTCGCTAATCTTACTCACACAGCTACCTCATTGCGCCTCTTTTTTTCTTTGCGTCATGTGCTGTTTGGGGAGGGTTTTTTGGAAGGGACATCCTGCGTGACACTGCAGTGCCACTCCTAGATGGGCCCGGTGTTTGTGTCGGCCACTAGGGTCGCTTATCTTACTCACACAGCGACCTCGGTGCAAATTTTAGGACTAAAAATAATATTGTGAGGTGTGAGGTATTCAGAATAGACTGAAAATGAGTGTAAATTATGGTTTTTGAGGTTAATAATACTTTGGGATCAAAATGACCCCCAAATTCTATGATTTAAGCTGTTTTTTAGTGTTTTTGGAAAAAAACACCCGAATCCAAAACACACCCGAATCCGACAAAAATAATTCGGTGAGGTTTTGCCAAAACGCGTTCGAACCCAAAACACGGCCGCGGAACCGAACCCAAAACCAAAACACAAAACCCGAAAAATTTCAGGCGCTCATCTCTAGTCAGCAATAGACTGCGCATACATATGCACCGTAATGCGCATTCACGTCAGCCAACAACAACGGGCACTGCCAGTCAGTGACATGATGGTGCAAAAATTTCATTTGCACGGGCATTCACAAGGTGATTGACAAGAAGAGGCTATTTGTGGGTGGTAACTGACCATTTACTGGGAGTGTCTGGAAAAACACAGGCGTTCCCAAGCGTTTTCAGGGAGGGTGTCTGACGTCAGCTCCAGCCCTAATCAGCCTGTTCTCATCACACTGTAGGAGTAAGTCCTGGGCTGCGCAGAGACTGCACACACTGGATTTTTGCAGCTCGGTGCACACTTGAACAGCAAATTTACACTCCCCCTTGGGCGGCAACTATCTAAACGCAGGACAGCAAAGTTAGCAGCCCAGCGATCAGGTCTGATCCACCTGATGGGATGGTGGGGTGCATTGAGGGCACATTACCTCAAATACTGTTAAGTTTCAGCCTGCTAATGCTGCCCCCCCCCCCCCCCACACACACACACAGATGAGAGGAAGTAGCAAGCCCGCAAAATGCACCAATGGTCAGTATGGCAGAGGGAAAAATCAGTCTAAGTTCATCAAAGGTTTTAACCTTGCCTGCAAACATGAGACTACCAAGTCTATCCAGCCCTGCAACATTCCAAGAGGGAAAGGTAGCTAGTGTAGTGTCAGGGAGAAGCAGGGGGTTATGGAGGATAGGAGTGAGGGGAGAGATAGCAGTTGATATACCCCCACCGAGATCTTACACATCTCCAAAGATCATAGGTCGGATGTACTGACATCCGAGTTCGGTGGCCGTGTGGGATGTCGGTTGAACTCAAAGTTTTTTTAAAAAGGCAATCACTTACAAGGCAAAACCATGCCTTGTAAGTGATTAATAAATGCTTTCTAAACGGCAATGACACACCTGCGTTTGGCCGACAACTGCGGTTGGAATCCAGACCATCGGCCGGAATCCCCACTCAGGTGGTGATCCACGCCACCGTGCCCGAAGCGTCAGGATCCCGGTTTCGGTCTTCTTACCGCCGGGACTGCGACAGCCAGCATATCATATTGAATCCCTGTGAACAAGCTCAGTCTACAGCAGGGTTTCCCAACTCTCTCCTCAAGGCACTTTAACAGTCCAAGTGTTTTCTAGCACATGCATGATCACAATTGGTTAAATCAAAATGACAAATACTAATTAAGTCACCTGTGCTTCAGATGGCTAACCTTAAAACCTGGAGTATAAGGGTGCGTTGAGGACTCAGTTTGGGAAATACTGGTATGGAGGGTGCAGAATAGCACAAGTCTACTTTTTGGGTGTGAGTGTAATTTGTCTTGCTGATAGCTTTTTTTGTCATGCACAGAATACAACGGTACTATATGTGTCTGAAAGAAGATTAGAATAGACTACGATGTGACTGCACTCAGCCTCGGTTACATGAACTGTATGTACAAATCAGACTAACATGCTCTCTACCTGTGATCTCTCATGGCTGTGCCTTGGTTTTCTTTGTGGAAAAATATGAAATTTTTGAAGCCTTCCAGCATCAAATTAAACCAGAGCAGATGTCGTGTGATATTAGATTATCTTGAGATGTTCATCTCCAAACACCACCATACCACTCTCTTACACTCTTACAAGATGATAACTTATTCTCTGGCACAGGGAGAGGCACAGACATTTTTCAGTTTTGCATTTTTTCCATTTTTAATAAAAGATCCATTAGAATGCCTCAAGTCAGCAGGTTTGTTTAAATTTGTAGATCTCATGTAAGTCAATGAAAACGGAGATGTGGCGTTACGTGGGTGGGGTGAACAAGGGCGGGCCAGAAATGTTTTTGGGGTGGCTGCATGACATCACAGCTGCTCCAATTAATAGAATGGCTGCAGACTGCCTGACAGCGCAGCCAGGCTGTTCATCAGTGAGCCATAAAGTGTCCATATACTGTAGGAATTTATCAGAATAGTCTACAAGGTGAGACAAGTAAATATTCTAGTTGTTCACTCCACAATCATTCTACAATATTCAACCTCCGTATATAAGAGATCACCACTGTCAGTTGACAGTTGGCAGATGAGCGGTTTGCATTGTCTATTGTGTTTTTCTTGTTTCTCATCCGTGTACCTCAAAAATTAGAGCCAATCATGCAAAATGGATGCCATATTCTGAATCAGCACCACAAAGCTACCCCAAAATTGTATTATTGCCAATAAAATGAGCTTGGGTGTAGCTACCATAGGTGCAGGCAGTGCAGCTGCTATGGGGCCCAGAGCTGAGAGGGGCCCATCTTCCCTGTCAAAGGTACATGTGTTATATACATTTTTCGCCATTGGGATCTTTTCAAAAAATTTCTTGGGGCCTGCAATATATCTAGGGCATTTTAATGTTATATAATATGAACCGGGGCACTGTAATGAGGCACTATATATCATAATGTGAATTGGGGGTACTGTGTGGCATAATGTGTAATGGCAGCTCTGAAATGTGACATAGGGTAAACTTAAGCGCTACTATGATTCATAAAAGAAATGAGGCTCTACTTTGCGGTATAACATTAAATAAGGCTCTACTATGGTTCAGAAAATGAACTAGGGCACTATAAGCCGCTCATAACTTTATTGTGATTACATAAACCTTTTATTTAAGCTAGCTTATCACTAAATAAAACCACACCACACACTGAAATAAAGACACGGACACAGTAGCTGGAGTTAAAGGTCAGACGATGTTTATTAATCGCTGACCAACTCTTTAAACTAATAATTGAGGCCGAATTAGAATTGAATTGAATATATATTTAACTCTAGTTTGGAGGATGGCAAAAACAGAAAACCGCTGCCAAACACCAGCACCCGTCACCTAGATGAAAACCACCAAACCAAGGAGGGGAGTACACATACCCCGCCTCCTTCCCGCATAACCCGCATTGTGCTGGCCTTACCCCTCTTTCTCTGGCAAACGTTCGGTTCCCGCAGGGGAACGTCTAAATGTCCAACCGCAAGAAAAGGACACACCTGCCGTCCATTTAAAGAGGGAGCCCCACAATGACCACTTATGCCTGTGTGACAGCTGGTTGGCAGCGATTTCCCGCCAATCTGGCTTTCAATAGCCCACAGCAAGAACAAAAACCTAGACGCATTCTGGGAGGGCGGGCGGGCAAAACTGAATGGCAAGAGGAAGTCTGGCAAAATGGCCACCCCTTATATACTAACCTAAGACCCTCCTCTTCATATTGATGCACAACCCTCTAATCCAATAGGAAAAAACCCAACCGGGAAAACTGATCTGCCTAGCAACTGCTTAGTCATTTAACAACCAATCACAAAAAGTTGATCGCTTATATGGCCTCAGGCTTATGCAGCCTTCAGCTTATCTAAGCCGCTCATAACTTTATTGTGATTACATAAACCTTTTATTTAAGCTAGCTTATCACTAAATAAAACCACACCACACACTGAAATAAAGACACGGACACAGTAGCTGGAGTTAAAGGTCAGACGATGTTTATTAATCGCTGACCAACTCTTTAAACTAATAATTGAGGCCGAATTAGAATTGAATTGAATATATATTTAACTCTAGTTTGGAGGATGGCAAAAACAGAAAACCGCTGCCAAATACCAGCACCCGTCACCTAGATGAAAACCACCAAACCAAGGAGGGGAGTACACATACCCCGCCTCCTTCCCGCATAACCCGCATTGTGCTGGCCTTACCCCTCTTTCTCTGGCAAACGTTCGGTTCCCGCAGGGGAACGTCTAAATGTCCAACCGCAAGAAAAGGACACACCTGCCGTCCATTTAAAGAGGGAGCCCCACAATGACCACTTATGCCTGTGTGACAGCTGGTTGGCAGCGATTTCCCGCCACCAAGGTTTACCAAACCGCCACCGCCATCCGCAAACAGAAACTTAACCAACCAGAAACTAACTAGCTCTAACGAAAAAGACCGAAAATATCTTCCAGAAAAAACTGCACTCCTTCCGGAGAAAGGTGAACCCCATCGTCTCTATAGAACTGCCTGTTCCGCAGCACCAGCAGAGGATGCTTAATTGCCACTCCGCCTATGGCCTTGACAAACAGAGACACCGTCGAGTTCACCTTTTTGCGTGCTTTCTCCAGCGCCGAGAAACGCACCGCACCACGCCAATGGAAACGGGGCACCATTTCCGACCAGACAATGCATACCCCAGGCCAGTGACAACGTATTGCCACCACATCCGCCTTTATAGACAAAATCAAGTCTATGCCTTTAACTCGGCCCAGATCATTACCACCCAGATGAATGATAATACAACTGGGGCGACCCCAGCGGCGCTCCCGAGAAAAAAGGACGCGCAACAGATCACCCCATAACATGCCCCTAACACCTAGCAATCTAAATTGCCTGGACCCAAAAATCTCAGTCGCCCTAGACGCCATGGGATGTTTCTCCGCCCAAAAAACATAGGAATGACCAACCATCCATATGTGGTCTCCAAAATTGATGACAGCTGTAAAAGAAAATATCCTAATGTCAGATTATGCACATAATCTGTAACTTAAACACAACGTAACCAATTAAACCCAAGTGAAGGAGAAAACTCAAAAAACCTCCCGTGGACCTTGGTAGAACAGCCAATTGAAATTAGGCCCCCTCGGAGGAAAAATTTTAAAAATTCGCTTCACACCCTCGATTCCTGAACGGTAAGCGTTCAAAAACCGACGAGTAAACATGTTTTTGGGTTAGCGCAACAGGCGCACTTATAACTTATCTATACGGACATAGGACTTATAGGAGGCCGACTTCCAGCGACCCAACTCCCGAATAGCCGCTGGTGATGAACCAGCGGCCGCCGCATGGGTGGCCGCCCCAATCCGAAAGGAATGAGTACCGAAGTCCGCCTCCTGCAAGCCCAACGCCGTCAAACATTTCTTGAACACCGATGAGAACTGAAACTTTGTCAGAGGGTCCAACTGCGCGTGCACCAGCAACTGGTTGCCCCCCGGAGGTCTTAACCGCACATACTCTTGGGTCAGCCGCAGCGGGCAAACGCCCATACCTCCCTGAGCCTCCAAGGACAACCAGCGACCCCGACCTGTTTGATCTGTCTTGGATCGCACAATCCTACAGAGCAACAGGCCCTCCTGTAAGCGCACATTCTCGTAGAGCAGACCCGATTCCCGGGACGCCTTGCTGCTCGCCACTAGCTCGCTCACCCGAAAAGCCCCGAAAAAGGCCAGGGCATACGCGCTACTAAACAATGCCACCTCAAATTCCGAGGACGCAATCCGAGGTAGCACACGCAGCAATTCCGCTAGCAGCTGCAACGTTATAGGCCTACGTGAATCCGCGGGCGCCGGGTGCAACCTAGCCCAACCTTTCAGCGCTCTGGAAAGGACAAACGACCCCGTGGGGTCCGTTGTCCCGTGGAGTCGCGAGTGAAAGGCGATGCCCGCAAGGGCAGTAGCCATGGCCGCTTTTGACCTACCGTTTTGGTAATGCTCCCAAACAAAGGTCAACAGGGCGTCGGCCGAGGACTCACCTGCTACCCCGTACCTACTCTGAAAGGCTGACCAATCCCGCCATGCAGCATCATACGCTCGTAGCGTGGAGGGAGCCAGTGCACACCTGGCCAACGCCGTTAAACCGCTTCGACCATCTGCCAGACAGAAGGTGGGCACTGTAACCCCTCTGCCTCCGCTCCCGGAAACAACGTCCTGAATTTGTCAAACTGGAACCGGGACAATGCATCCGCAATTCCATTGTCAACTCCAGGTACGTGGCGGGCCCTAAAATTAATATTACGCTGTAAACAAACCAGCACTAAATGCCTTAGCAATCGCAGGGCCTGCGGAGATGAGGAACGCTGATTATTAATCGCATGCACTACCCCTAAGTTGTCGCAAAGAAACAAAATGTCCCTATTTGCGAACCGTCCGGCCCATAACTCAAGCGCCACTAAGATCGGGAACAATTCCAGCAGAAGCAGGTTCTTGGTAAACCCACGCGTTACCCAAGATGCCGGCCAGGCCGCAGCGCACCATGCGCCAGCGAAGAACGCGCTGAAACCACGGCTGCCTGAAGCATCCGTGAACAACTGCAGCTGCTTACTGGAACAACAAGGAGCGGGCCACAACACTTCTCTGTTGAAGGACACCAGGAACGAGACCCAAATCCGCAAATCATCCTTGATCTCGCGGGAAAGGTACACGGAGTGATTCTGTCGAACCGTCCCCGCTGTGGCCCGCTCAAGTTTGCGACAGAAAATCCTGCCCATGGGGATAATCCGACACGCAAAATTGAGAGAACCAAGCAAGGACTGCACCTGCTTAAGCCGAACCCTGCGTTTTCCTAAACCGTCTGTAATCAAACCCAATAGCTTCCGCACCTTATCCTCGGGCAAGCGACAGCACCCCCCTACCGTGTCAATCTCGATACCTAAATAGCTAAGACAAGTGCAAGGACCCTCGCACTTATCCTGAGCAACCGGTACCCCTAAAGCGCCGAATAACGACCTGGCCACCGAGAGAATGTCCCCACAGACCGAACTGTCCCCGGGCCCTACAAAGAGAAAATCATCCAGGTAGTGAGCCACTCCCAGTTGCCCGGAAGCGGTCTGGACGCACCAGTGTAAAAATGTGCTAAAGCACTCAAAGTAGGCGCAGGAGACAGAGCAACCCATGGGGAGACACCGATCGACGTAGAATTCGCCCCCTATTTTGAAACCCAGAAACCGCAAGGAATCTGGGTGTAGCGGGAGTAGGCGAAAAGCTGACTCCACGTCCAATTTTGCCAACAGACTCCCTGGACCACCATCCCGCACTAAGCGCAGCGCGTCGTCAAACGACTGATATCGAACTCTGCACTGGGCTTCCGGGATAGCGTCGTTGACCGACAACCCCGGCGGGTGAGACAAGTGCTGTATCAAACGAAACTTGCCTATGGCCTTCTTGGGCACCACCCCTATTGGGGAAATGCACAAGGAGGGCAACGGGGAAAAGGCGTAGGGCCCAGCCATGCGCCCCAGCTCAATCTCCCCGTCGACCTTCCGCCGGATCTCCTGCGGGAATTCACGAGCCGATCTCAAATTCTGGCGTGCAACCACATACACCGAATCCGGAATTGGCAAGCGAAAACCGTGCTGAAAACCCTCCGAGAGAAACGATGCAGCCGACTCATCGGGGTATAACGCAAGCCAGCGCTGCAACTCGGGAACTATAATCGGGGAGAAGGCCTTACTTGCCAACTCCACCGGCCTCGGTGGAAGCGGCAGGCTTACTGCCTGTTGCCGCGGTGCATTCCTTGGCCGGGTGACTAGATCCGCACAACCTACATGAGTGGCGAAAACGACAACTCGTTCCTTTGACGCATTTACCGTCGTTGTAGGCGAAACACTTCCCTTTCCCCGTCAATCGGGAAGCCGCCGCCCCGGACGCCCCGGGCTTCTTGGCCGTGACGTCTGGGGTGGGTTTGACCTGCTGCGTGACCTCCAACCACACCTCAACATCCTTAAAACCCGCGGGCAGGATGGGGTTGCCATCCTGATTGCGACGAAACTTCTCGTCGTAATCCCGCCACGCGGAACCCTTGGATTTCAAGTACATATCGTGTACTAAAAACAAATATTTCACCAAGTTGGCATACTCCGAGGGACGCGATTCCGTGTAGCAAGCCATGAACACCAAAAACCCATGCAGCCACTGGTGAAAATTGCGAAACGCACTTTCCCCAATACCGCCCGGCTTCTTGGCTGCTTCAAAACCCTGCCGCATTTCCTCCGTAAGGGTGAATATGTCTACATACTTCCCCTTGCGGATCTTTTCCCGCATGCGCTTGCGAACCCCCCTTGTAATTGCCGTATTGGCGCAATGTACCATCTCGCCGTAACGGGGAGGGTCCGAGGGGACCACCTGCGCAGGAGCGGCCGCCTTATGCGCCTCCTTAGCCATTCGCCGCGCGATGAGCCTAGCTAATTTACGCGGGCGCCGCGGAGAGCCGGATGATACGCTGCTAGAAGACGATGAACTACAACTTGAGACGTGTAAAGGAATGTTTAGCTCACCGGAGTTCGAAGGACCCGGAACCTCGTCGTCCGCTGCACCCGCCTCCGCTGATGGCCGTACCTCCACGTTCGCAGTCCCGCTCGTCCGTGATCTTCGCCTCATGTCGGGTGTAGCCCCTGAACTAGACGGGACCTGTGAGGGAGAAAAAGAGGGGACAACAGGCACAGGGGGAACCAGAACATCATTAACACTTGGCCGCAATTGCGGAGGCGGAGGGACCGCCCCTCCGCTCCGCGGCGGATGGCCGCCCGGCAGCTGCAGGGAGGGGGCCCCCGCCGAGGTGTACCCGATCGACTGCGTAAAGGCCGACCCGCTTACTGCACCAAAACTCGCGGGGTAAGACGGCCGCCACGCCGTATGCGGCGGGCAGACGCCTGCTCCCGCCCATCCGTATGATGCCGGAAGGAACTGAGGGGGCGCCGGGAGAGGGGGCCAACCCTGTGCCACCTGATACCCACCGCCCGGTGCCTGTCCTGGCTGCAGGCCTGCAATGGCCGGCAAGGGCACCGCGACTCGGGGTCCACCGACCGACCATGTGGACTGCACGCCGGCGCCCGCGCTGGCCCCACACGGGGAAAACTGTGTGCCGGACACCGTCATGAAACCCATGGAAGGCATACTGGCGGCTAAGGGGAATGCTGGAGCCGGAGGCCACGCAAACCCCCCGGGGAAGGACTGGCTCCCCGCGAAGCCTTGCTGCGCTGTTACCGCAAGCGCCCCGCCGTGCGTAAAATAAGCCGCCGAGACGGACGCCTGCGTGGACCCGCATTGCAAAGGACCGTGGAGGGCATGGGGAGGAGTTTGATACCCTGTAAGTGAGGGCGCCGTTAATGGCGGCGGGGCAGCTAACGCCCAGGGGGCGCCCGAGTAGGCCCCTGAGGCCGGGGGGAAACCCTGCCATGTAGTTGCCGCCGGGGCGGGTGTCGCGGCAGCCGCTGCCACGTCCCCCGCCCCAGCCACCCCAGATCCAAGGTGCCCCCCGTTATCACAAATCACCTGGGGTGCGCTAGACCCCTCGTTGGCAGAGGGTAGTGTGTGGTCCTGTATTGTCCCAGGGACAGCGGGAGCCGCTACCCGCTGTCCTGGGCTCATATTCCCCTGCACATTGACCCCCCCCTCACCCCCCGCAGCTCCGCCGCGGTCGTCCTGTGCCACCAGGACGCCGCCGAGAGCCATAAGCGGGGATGGAGGAAGAGAGCCGTCAGCACTGCAGGAGAGAGGGTGAGGGGACGTATGTGCCGCGGGAGGCGCCGGGGCGCGCGGCCCGGCCGGGTCGCGCGCACCTGCGCCATGCATCAAGCGGCTGCTGGCAGGAGGCGGAGGAGGCCTGAAGGCGCCCGGAGCAGGAGGGCGAGGAGAGGCCCGTCCCGCTGCGAGCGCCGGGGTGCGCGGCTCGGCCGAGCCGCGCGCCCCGGAACCACGTGACGAGCGGCCGCTGGCCGCCCGTCTCCGAGCGGCAGGGGAGCGGGCTGTAACTGCCCGCCCCCGCCGCCTGTCTGCAGCGGGGGAAAGGCCACTCTGAGGCGCGACGCTCGGGGAGCGGGAGCGGAGGCAACTCCCCGCATCCACGAGGCGCCGGGGGGGGGGGCTGAGCGTCAAGGACGAGGCATGGCAGGGGGAGGATAAGTCTGCCACAAAACAAATACACTGCACAGAGAAGGGGCAAGCGTGCTATATAATGACCAGTGAAGGCAAATGAAATACAATAAGTTTATAGCAAGGAGAACAAGCAGTATTATATACTTATCCTTCCTGGGCAAAACTGAATGGCAAGAGGAAGTCTGGCAAAATGGCCACCCCTTATATACTAACCTAAGACCCTCCTCTTCATATTGATGCACAACCCTCTAATCCAATAGGAAAAAACCCAACCGGGAAAACTGATCTGCCTAGCAACTGCTTAGTCATTTAACAACCAATCACAAAAAGTTGATCGCTTATATGGCCTCAGGCTTATGCAGCCTTCAGCTTATCTTATAGGGCATAAAATTAACAACTGCTGCAGAGAGTCTCTCTAGAAGTATTGAGATGGGGCCCCTTCAAAATGTTGCTATGGGGCCCACAAAGGTCTGGCTATGCCCCTAAAAATTAGTATTGTTTTGTGCTCTTTTAAGAATTGATGGTTATTTTATCAAAATAATTTTGAAATACAATCTTAATATTTTTGTCATCAAGCAACAGGCAGCATATCTGCTATTCCCATGTAAGTGATACTGACATTGTAACAAATGGAACAAGTTCTTATACTGTAGCTCAAGACTTTGAATTAGCTCTGTGACTACTATAAAGCTATAATTGGCTATAGTTCTATTTCCTATTACAGTTTGTATGATGTATAAATATTGTGGCCGAGTGTTACAGCTAAGACCTCTTTAAGGTATACATTTAATATCATGTTTTAAAACGTATCCAGCACTGCATCACATCATTGGCACGGGACATTGGAAATCATTATTACTGCTTTAAAAAAATGTAACTTCTTTTCTACTGTGGATGTGCAATTCACTAAGAAAATGGCTACTAGACCATTTTCCTTGTGCTTTCTGCTAAGTAATCGTCGGACTCCGGAAAGGTTAGTAAAATTATATGAGTGCAGGGTGTGCAGTGTGGGCACACCATGCACCCATTATAGATACGCCAAAGGTTGATAGGGTTGTACATAATAGTTAATGAATTTCACCATATAATGCACATCAGAGAATACTTTCCTTTAAAAACTAATAGAACCTATACACCAATCTGGGCTGGTGCAACATTATGTGGCAAACCCCTTCTTGGTGATGTACATGTGCGATAAGGCCCCATATGGTAGCTCACAGCCCATGCACAGAAGAGGCACCACTGGTGCATCCCATACCATTACATACTATAATGTAGCCAATTATTTCCAATTAACTCACAAATGAATGACTTTTGTAGTCTATAAAACTCTTCTACAATACATTAACTACTAATATATTCTAAAAATAATGCTTTACATTGCAGTAATCCTAATCTACTAGTTCACTGGCAGAAACACTGAGTAGATCAAATGAATAATTCCTATCACATTCATTTAATTTTTGTGACTATATGCCATTACAATTCAAAAAAATGTATAATCACACAACTGTAGTCTGTTTATCACTTGTGAGGGTGAGATTAATGTTGCAAAGAAACATATAAAGCGAGAGGGTCCTGGGGGTCCAATGTTATATGATGCAAGAATCACCCTAGGCTGCAGTTAGGCAAACGACATCAGTGTGGGGATTGTAGCTGCCATTCCAGCCTCCTGCACTTGTTTTATGTGACAAGCAAAGCTCGTAAACTATTGATCCGCAAGGACGAGATGCTTTTACACAGTGTAGTTTATTGTATAGGGGATAATTAATGATAGTGCTTCTGCACCCATATACAGAGTCACATCTAAATATTATACTTCCCTCGGCAATCAAATATTGTATAAATACTTTCTGAAAAGAAAATTGTGCATCTGTTTCACTGCCGAACATCCCACGATTCATATTTTTATTAGGTCAACAGTTATCAATTAAAGGCCAGCAATCAAAAATAAAATTAAGTTATTCTAAAAAAAAGAAAAAAAAGTATAATTCCCACTCAATAGTGAAGCTCCAAATATATCACGATTATTATTAGACTTTTTATCGCACCACCATAAATAGCAGCTCTATACAAAGACAGTATTTGTAAGTTACATTAGTTCCTGCCCTACAATATATACAAAAACAATAAGGTATATTTTAGCCAAATAACCTACTAGGTTTTTTTTTCTTTGGAGTGTGGGTAGAAACCAAGGTACCCACAGGAAACTTGCTCAACAATATGGAGCACATACAAACTCCACCCTGAAAGAACCCTGTTTGAGAATCTAACTCATGTGAGGTAACAATGCTACCCACTGTGCCATTATGTTGCCATGAAATGCAAAAAGAAAGACACCTTCCAAGTATATAAACAAATTATTTCAATGTCAGCACTATCAAGGCAAAGGCTCACTCTGTTATGGCATACGCCTATTGGGGAAAGGTGCATATCTGTACAACCTCTAAGTATTGATTCCAATTTTCAATTCTGGAGTCAGGAGGGAATGTCTGCATACATTAGAAGATAGCTTACTTGTGTGTAGAAACAGAAAAATCTTAAGAGCAGGGGCAAACACAGGATTTCTAGAGGGGGCTTTCCAAATGGAATCCACAATCTCCCACTCTGCGGAACACTGGAGCAAGAGCGGGAGTTTGGGGGAGATGTAGGAAAACCCAGCAATGACCATGGTCATTAATGTAAACATCAGTCTTTTTATATACTGGATAATATGTTAAATACAGTATTAATATTTAAAACAATAGATGTCTATAGTATAGGCTGTATCGAACATATTTAAATCATATAAATAAGATAAGTGGTCAGGAAAATGTTAAGCATAACATAAGAAATAAATACACAAACATAATAGAACCAGTACTCCACTTTCTAAGTACACATTCTCCCACCACTTCGTAAGGCTACTGTCTCTACTTCCTGGTAGCTACTATCCGGTCCAGTACACTGATTCTCAGATCCACACACACGGAAAACTCGGTAAGCTTGGCATGTGCAGCAGCTCTGCTCTGTCCCTTAAACTGCATCATGTGGTAGCAAATCTAGTAATCATATTATATACCATTGCTATTGTTGTCATAATTTTAGCCACTTGTCAAGAGGATGGGGGTTTCTGTGCAACCGGAAACCCCCCCTGCATTTGCCTATGAAAAGGTCCTCTGACAACAAAAATTAAAAGCTTTCCATTTTCCTGCTTGAATATTGCAGAGTTTAGCCTCAGTTTTTACAATGGGAATATCTTGAAATACTCTTCTACACCAAAGCGCAAGTAGAAGAAGACAATGGGGGTCATTCCGACCCTTTCGCATGCTGCAGTTTTTTGCAGCGGTGCAAATGGGTCAGTTCTGTGCATGCGCAGGGGCCACAATGCACAGGCGCGTCGTTGCCCAGCGACAGCAATGACAAGAAGAACGAAGAAAGCGATTGCTGCCTTGATCGCAAGAAGATTGACAGGAATAAGGCGTTCCGGGGCGTCAACTGACCGTTTTCTGGGAGTGGTGTGGCGAACGCAGGCGTGTCCAAGCGTTTGCAGGGCGGGTGTCTGACATCAAATCCGGGACCTGACAGGCTGAAGACATTGCAGTGGGTAAGTAACTCTAGAGCTACTCAGAAACTGCACAAAATGTTTTTGCATAGCTCGGCTGCACAAGCGTTCGTAGCCCTGCTATGCAAAAAAAAATCTCCCCCATAGGCGGCGTCTAGTTGATCGCATGAGCAGCAAAAATTTGCTATGTGCGATCAACTCGGAATGACCCCCAATGTCCCAATTTAAGTAGATACACCAGATTACAGCCGGTGCAAATTTTGATAAAGGTGCTTCTTGCTGATGGGAATAATTTAGATGTTCATCAACAAAGCATTGCAAGGACACTAAAAATGTACCATCGACATTACAACATTTATTCCTATTTTACTATTGTAATCTTTTAATCTCTTAACACATAGCTGCTGCATCTTACAAATGTAACAGCTTTTAACACTTTAACTGCTGCTTCTCATTTGTGTAATGCCTTGGGGCAGTTGGGTTGTGCTGGCATGGAGGGTCCCAGGCTCTGGACTTGACCTTAGAAATATTAATGAGGAACCTGGTCGCGATTGGTGATCTTATATTTTTGGACAAATTGTGCTAAGCACCTGAGTAATGCTCTGTGATAAATTACAGAGTTTATTATAATTGTTCTGATTAGCAGTATTTAATACTTATATGTCTTGTATGTATATGTCTCTTACTGTTATCTCCCTCTATATCTCCCCATACCCTTCTTATGTCCCCTTTCATAGCACTATCCAGTTCCCTCCCTATCTCATTGCCTGACCTTCAACAGCTCACACTTCTCGTCCCCAGCTGACTAACCCATCACGCCTCACTACCCACATAACTACTCCCCCATCCCTCACTGTCACCCGACTGCTCACATTACTCCCATCATAGCTCACTGCCCCACAACACACACACCTTCGCACACTGGCCCCCTACTGCTTCACTCCTCCCCCACTTCTCACTGCCCTCCTAATGCTCTTAATCCTCCCATCACAGCTCAATGCCCCATGACCCCACTGTTCACCCCACCACACACACTGCCCCTCTACTGCTCACACTGTGCGCACGCACACACACACACACACACACACACACAAACACACACACATACACATATAAACTACACACATACACACTTACCTCACAAGCAGCAAAATAGTCCTGTCGCTCTCTGGCTGACAGTGATCTGCAGCAGCTCCACTTCTCTCTCTGACAGTAGCATTGCTCCTGTCCCATGTAGCACACAAGTCACTCTCCCTGTCCTTTCCAGGTTATAAAGGGGATAACTATTTAGATGCAGTGTGCAGTGCAAAGGGGGCAGCCTGCTATACCACCTCAAGCAAGTGGTGTCCCTAGGTACGCATGTTCCTCATGTGCCTCATGGGAAATCCGCTACTGACTGTCGGTGTTATGACATTTTGGTTGTCGACATTTTGACTGTCAACTTTTTTTTTTTTTAATTGTTGACATTTTGATTATAACTACATTATAACTGTCGACCCAATGAACCTTATTTTTTCCATGTTGATACTATGACATTGCAAGTTTTGGTGTCAACTTTATGATTGTCTAGATTTCCATTGTCTCCATGATGACTACATTCCATAGACACAATTGTATTGTTCAAAATTACAAATACCTTGAAATATCTCTTAAAATGATCCTGGCCTATTTGAAGATATTTTAACTTCATTTTTTGGATTTATGTTGACTGGAGGGGGGCTCACCAACCAAGGAATAAATGTATCCCATCATTTTGACTCATTGATGGGATATTTTAGACACAGGTTTATTTTAGACTATCATTTAGGCAAAAGACATACTTCAATAAACAGGTAGCAATCCTGACTTGGCTTAATAATAGTACCAGGGATCTAAGACATATGAGAGAGGTTTACAGATATAAGAGGCAGCCAGAGTGAAAGGTTTAGGATTTTTAGACAACAATGGGAATGGAACCTATTTATAAAAAGTCATTTGACTACATGAAGATATAAAAGGTGAGGGTTAGTATCACCCTATAGTGGAGAACATTGTTGAGGATTAGTGCATAGAAAGCTTTATCTTGCAGCAGCCGGACTTATTCATGTCATTCATGAAGCCAGACAATTGTTGTTTATGTCAATACATTTTCTCTTGGTACATGTCTATAATTGCAACAGAGAAGTCTCTTCTTAACTCGCAGCTTTGCTCACAAAGCTGGGATAAAGGTTCAGAATGAGCAAATACATTATTGTAAACCACATTTCCAAGGTTGTAAATCATGTTATACCTCTGGGACAATCTTATAGCCCATCATATTGTGTGTTCTTTTATGGTGAAGTGTAACTTATAGAACAATGCAAGAGAGTTTGTCAAGGTGTGAAAATATAAGGTGGTGACATCCAGCTTACTGTGATTATGATTGTGTACAATATGACCGGTTGTTCTTGCTTTTCATCCTACAAGGTTAAACTTCCTTTGCACAAAAAAGCCTTGAAGTCACCAATCACAATGCACATTGTGAAGATAGAAAAAGACAGCATTTGAGAACAAAAGCATTCAATTCCCTAGGACACCTCTGGCTAAAAACTATTGTTTGATGTGGGTCAAAGACACACAAGTGTCGCAAGAACTCGGTCATGTATTACTGCATGCTGGAAAAGAGAAACAAAGAGCACAAAATGCAAGGACATGGGTCTGCTAAAAATCAAGAATTTCAGCTGTTTTTATGTGGTCAAAAATGTCATCCCCCAATGTAATTTCCAAACAGCACTACACAACGGCAACATTATGTTCAATACCACATACTTTGTTACTTGGCTTATTGATTTTATTTGACTGCCAGTAATCTAACAATTCAATGCTGAATTAAACTTAAAAATACAGCATTCACAATACAAGAGGTATCTACAGTATATATGCAATATTATATGTGAATATTTTATTGCCATCATTTCTCTAAGCTTTGCTTCAAGTAACTGGGAATAGCTACTGTATGTTGACCCATGTGGAGGCTACATACAGACTTACAGTATGTATGTGTTTAGCTACTCTATGCCCTATTTTGAGCCATCTAATACAGTATATCCTACTAAACTTTCCTATACTCCTAGTATGTCCAAAACACCCCTGTAAAGACCAGTTTCTTTGTTCCAACTCCATTTACTAGCCCAATGGTAGTCCATGGGTTTGATGACATGAATTGTGTTATCATGACCCCGCCCCCATACCTTATGCAGCAAAAGTGGTATTGCACAGCAATAGTGTGGGCTGCACAGACCTGAATCACAGTGCCACAGCAAAGACCATGGCACCACATAACGCAAACGTCCCACTTCTATCTGGTCAAACAACAGGTCAACTATATTTAATGGTTCCTTACCGAGGGCCCACGTCCAAAGTTATTGCATTGCATTAGGCTTATCCTATTCCTATTTCCTATAGAAGCTAGTGAGCAGGGTCTTCCTACCTCTATGACTGTTTGTTATTACCCAGTTTGTTTTAACATTGTGTCCAATTGTAAAGCACAACGGAATTTGCTGCACTATGGCCCTCATTCCGAGTTGTTCGCTTGCAAGCTGCTTTTAGCAGCATTGCACACGCTAAGCCGCCGCCTACTGGGAGTGAATCTTAGCTTCTCAAAATTGCGAACGAAAGATTCGCAATATTTTGCGAAAAGACTTCTCTGTGCAGTTTCTGAGTAGCTCGAGACTTACTCTTCCAGTGCGATCAGTTCAGTGCTTGTCGTTCCTGGTTTGACGTCACAAACACACCCAGCGTTCGCCCAGACACTCCTCCGTTTCTCCAGCCACTCCCGCGTTTTTCCCATAAACGGTAGCGTTTTTTCAAACACTCCCATAAAACGGCCAGTTTCCGCCCAGAAACACCCACTTCCTGTCAATCACATTACGATCACCAGAACGAAGAAAAAACCTTGTAATGGCGTGAGGAAAATACCAAACTTCATAGCAAAATTATTTGGCGCAGTCGCAGTGCGAACATTGCGCATGTGCAATAAGCGGAAAGTCGCTGTGATGCGAAGAAAATTACCGACCGACAAATCGGAATGACCACCTATATAAGAAACTGCTAATAAATAAATAAATACATTATCATACATGAATAGAAAGCCACTAGGAAGACATACAGTAAGCTATATAGCTTTGTATTAGAACTGAAAACATGTACAACCTCAGAGTATATGTACTTGTGATATCAAGCACCTACTTTAGTGCAACTGCATCAGATTATAACGTGAACAACATATATTTATGTGCAGATATTTAGGAGACTTTCATTTATGAGCAAGGATTTGGCACCTATGTGCTAACAGTTTAAAAATGGCCTTTCGTTCTACATGATAACATTATTGACATGAGAATAAGAGGTGGGAAGGACCACATTAACAGGAGCATTCCTGTAGACGTACGTACAACCTTTTTCTGAGCTGCCACAGATTGGGTCACATTCTCTAATTAGAGTGGGTTGCACTTTGCACCTTCAATTCGCTTCAAGCTATAAAAAGAATGCTTTCAAGCGCATAAAAGGATGTGGCACCAAAATGTTGACGTTCCCAATATTGATATGAACAGAATATTAATTCAAATGTTAAGATTCACTATGTCAACCCTGCTTTGATGTCGACATTGCCAGAATGTTGACATTGTGAATATTAACAGTCAGCATGTTGACAATGTGATTTTGCACTGACTTGACCTAACACTGTCTTAATTTAAGGCGCACATGGGGATAAAGCAAGCAGTAATATAGCAGGAAAATAGAAAAGTGTATCTGAAAGAATATGTGATAGTACAGTGGAAGCTGCTTGGACTTTAATTAGACATTTCTATGTTTCCATTACGTACAATGGTGGTCATTCCGAGTTGATCACTAGCTGTATTTGTTTGCAGCGCAGCGATCTGGCAAAAAAATGGTAGTTCTGAGCATGCATATGCGGCGCAATGCGCACGTGCATCGTACGGGCACAACGAACGATGTAGTTTGCACAGGGTCTAGCGAAGCACTTCAATCGCGCTGGTGGCCGCAGAGTGATTGACATGAAGTGGGCGTTTCTGGGTGGCAACTGACTGTTTATCAGGGAGGGTTAGGAAAAACGCAGGCGTGCCAGGAAAAACGCAGGCGTGGCTGGGCGAATGCTGGGTGGGTTTGTGACGTCAAAACAGGAACTGAACAGTCTGAAGTGATCGCAAGCGCTGAGTAGGTTTGGAGCTACTCTGAAACTGCACAAAAAAACTTTGTAGCCACTCTGCGATACATTCGTTCGCACTTCTGCTAAGCTAAAATACACTCCCAGTGGGCGGCGGCATAGCGTTTGCACGGTTGCTACAAACTGCTAGCGAGTGATCAACTCAGAATGACCACCAATATCCTAAGCATCCACAAATGTGCTAATGTAGACAGAAGATAAAGTGGATGAGAACCTTGTAATATGCAAGTAGGTACACTAGGGTAATACTTGCTGACTTTTATAAAGCCCCATCGGCAGAGTCCTGGAAGGAGCAACCAGGTCCAATGTACCTAGTGTATAGCGCTGTAAAGCATTATAATCATTCTGCCCCCTGCTGTTAAAAGCTGGAATTTGTAGCATTTTAAAGTAGGGGGATGAGTCATGATGCCTTAATTAAATGTGAACAGTCTCATCACACCAGTTGGCTGCCTCTTCACCCAGGAAGTAGGCTGCATGCGAGAGTCTGACCCAGGGCCGGCTCTACCATTAGGCAGCTTTAGATGGCTGCCTAGGGGCACCAGCCTCTGGAGGGCACCACAGAATTTATCTATATAAGCTGAAGGATGTCTCTGCATGTGGCCTCCTCCTTTTACACTGTGCTGGCTGCTGCGGGTCTATTCAGGTAAAGCCGCCACTATCACACTGTACCACATATTGTCTCAGCGCTTCCTTTGTGCTGACACGTGTAACATCAAGTCATGTGAAGGCACATAGGAGGCGGATGTAACTATGGCTCCTGCGGGGCACCCCCATGGCCGCTCCTCGTAGCCCTGGTGCACTTCCTCCAGGCCCCTGGATCTTGGCTTTCAAGCAGCAAACAGCACCTGACTACATGTCTGCACCCAGCAGCGTCTCTGTAATGCTGTAATGCTGATACTGCCTGTAAGAGGAACCATGTCAATTACAAAGGAAAACAATGAAATAACTTTTAAGTAATCCATGGAGTTTCTGCATGGCCTCAAACAGTACAGCTATTACAGCCCAATGGGTGGTTTGCACTTGTAAAAGACAAAATAGGGAAAACAGAGGCACTGAAGGAATACAATACATATGGAGGAGGGGGTCAGTAATGAACTTACAGTTTGGGGATGGAATACAATAAGGAACATACAAATATATGTATGTGTGTATATAACATTGCAGATGGTATGGCACTCCTGGCCACTTGAATAAAAATACTGAGGCAGCAGCAGTAGTTAGGCAACATCTCAATGCCTTGCATTTATGCTATTTTCATCAGGTCAACAGAAATATTAATACAACTTACCTTTATAAAGGACAGACCAGCCAGGGACCAGCAGCATCCGAATGGCGTGCCGCGTGCCTGCCCCGGGCAGCACTGTGTTGATGACGTCAGAGGTACGCCATCAGCGTGCTCCCCATCACCATAGAAACCAGAGACACTGAAAAGCACATACATAAGACAATGCTATACAATAAAGTGCTGTATGCTGGTGAGATGATTACAACGGCTAGGCATAACATTACAAAACGCATCAATTCAGCATAATACTGCTTAGCGAATGGCAATAGTAACATTGTGAGCTATGTTGATTGCATAACTCTCACGTTCATGTTACAGACATATTACTTGCAAACTAAATTGCACCATGGAGGCTAGTATGAAGGAATCACTTACTGTATGTAGAATATACTAATGTAGACACACTCCAATAAATTATAGCCTATATCACTAACCATCAACCGTTGATTAGAGGCTACCTTTACCCAACACAAGATAATCTCTAAACATCAATAATAGAATATATCATTAAATTCTATTAGATAGTAGACCTCCATAGCATGGTAATATCTGTAGCCAAATATACTGTCACCATACTCTGATGAATCAGTGGCTTTAACTGCAGACCTATTAAAACCGCTATTGCAAAGGGCACCAGTGACCAACCAGCTGCCAGACATTTCTGTCAGGCCCGGTACTCACTTGTGTCCCTTTGTTACAGGATGATTGATCAGGTCCCATGGTCAATTAGAGGTGGCTATAGGGGTCTTTAACTACTTCAATTGGAAACCCGATGGATATAACGTTTAGGTACAGTACACCCAAGGGGTCTAAATGACCACCTAGGACAAAATGTGTTCTTGTAAATTGTAGATTATCTCCATCGATCTGTGGGACTTATGAATGTGTCAGGAATATGGGCTTTAGAAGAATTCTTATTGCCAGCACCTATACTACTGATTCATCAGAGTACGGTGTTGGGTATAGGTAGCCTCTAATCAACGGTTGATAGTGATATAGGCTATAATTTGTTTGAGCCTACATTAGCATATTCTACATAAGTGATTCCTTCATACAAGCCTCCATGGTACAATCTAGTTTGTAAGTAATATGTCTGTAACATGAACGTAAATGCAATCAACATAGTTCACAATGTCAGTATTGCCGTTCAATAAGCAGTATTATGCTGAATTGATGCATTTTGCAATGTTATGCCTAGCCATTGTAATCATCTCACCAGCATGTAGCACTTTGGGGCTAATTCAGACCTGATCGGTGCTGTGCGTGTTCACACAGCAGTGATTAGGCCTGAACTGCGCCGGCACCGCAGTGCGACGGTGCATGCCAGACAGCCGACGTCTGTCTTTAGTTAGCGATCACCTCTGCCTGATTGTCAGGCAGAGGTGGTCGCTGGGCAGGAGGGGGCGGGACGGTGCTGCACTGGCCGTGAGCTACTCCTGAAGTACAAAAGCATTGCCGTTGTGCGATGCTTTTGTACTTCTGTGACAGGGCAGGGACTGACATGTGGGGCGGGCTAGCCCTGTGCTGGGCGTCCCCCCGCTTGTCAGTGTGCATGATCGTAGCTGTGCTAAATTTAGCACAGCTACGATCAACTCTGAATCATCCTCTTTATCTCTATTGTATAGCATTGTCTTATGTAGGGGCTTTTCAGTGTCTTTGGTTTCTATGGTGATAAGGAGCACGCTGATGGCGCACTTCTGACATCATCAACACAGTGCCGCCGTTCGGATGCTGCTGGTCCCTGGGTGGTCTGTCCTTTATAAAGGTAAGATGTATTAATGTTTCTGTTGACCTGATGACAATGTCATAAATACAAGGCATTGAAAAGTGGTGCAAGTAGAAAAAAAAATCTTAGTGGTACTGTGTGCGCACGCCTTCGGTATTTGTGCTAAAAAATGGGTGTGGCCACATGCCACACGGGGCTTGGCCAATGAAAATGGGTGGTCTGTCCTTTATCAGTGTTTCTGTTGACCTGATGAAAACGTCATAAAGACAAGGCATTGAAATGTTGCCTAACTACTGCTGCCGCCTCGTATTTCTATTCAAGTCACCAGGAGTGCCGTACCATCTGCAATGTTGTATCCTGTTTCGTATGGGCACCCGGTGCTGTAACGCTGTAACTAATAGGAGAGCTGGATCAAGTGGAAGTTTATGTGTGTATATATGTATGTATACATATGCAATTAAATATCTCCACCAGACACCATATGTAGATGCAGTATATACAGTATATATATATATATATATATATTCCCGGCAGTCAGCTAAAAATGTGAAATTGGCTTCAGTGTCCTATACAATTCCTAACATGCCAGCTAGCATGTATACATTGGCAGAAAGAATGGTCCGCACCAGTGGTGCAAGTAGAATAAAAATCTAAGTGGTACTGTGTGCGTGCGCCTTCGGTACGTGTGCCAAAAAGTGGGTGTGACAACATGCCAAATGGGGCATGGCCAATGAAAATGGGGGCGTGATACACATATGGGGGGCCAGATACACATATGACCCCAATAGTGCAGTACCAGACACACATATGGGGCCATTGTGCCAAATACACATATGCCCACACAGTGCCAGATATACACATATGTCCCCAATAGTGTCACTGCTGCTCACCATATAGCCTCCCGCCGGGATCTGCTTCCACTGCTGCTGTGTGTGAGGGGAGGAGAGTTCAGCACGCAACTCTCCTGTCCCTCAATGCTCAGTCTGGTCTCCAGTGGTGACGGCGTTTATCTCGAATCAGACAATGGTTCATGAGCCAATCAAAGCTCGCGTTCTGGCATCTAATCAGGAGCAGCCACTGCCGGTCCCCAAGCTCTGATCGGCTTATGAACTGGCACCTGATTTTAGATACACGCTGACGGAGACCGGACTGAGCACTGAGGGGCAGAAGAGGCGCACGCTGTGCTCTCCTCCCCGCAGACACACAACGACTGCAAGCAAGGTAGTCAGGTCGGCTGTACTGCGTACAGGCTGTCAATTTCTTACTGGTACGCAATACCGGCCCGTACCGCCAAACTTGAAGCACTGGTTGGCACTCAAGGATTTGAAAGTTAAAGTATACTGTGAACAAAGTCACACATTTTTTTGATTTTGCTTACAATATACTTTTTCACTTTTAAAGTCTTTGAGTGTTGTCCCTATTCTCTGTATATGTATAATGATGCAAATAACCCCAGCCCACCTAGTGGCCACCTGCATCTCTCCTCCAAGAGGTGGTGTTGGGGTTTTCAGGTTAGATGGCATCTGGCAGAAGCTTTGCCTAGGGTGCAGAGGGTTGATCCACTCTATCAGGAGTCTGAGAGTGCCCCCTGGCACGCATGACTCTCATGGAAATTCTGGGAGAGTTGGGCAAGCATGATCTGTGTACATACTGTAGGTAAATAATAAAGCTTTGTGTTATGGTTAAAAAATAACTCTTAGAGGGAGATGTATCAAACCTTGGAGAAAGTGGGGAGCGATAAAGTGCCAACCAATCAATTCTTAGCTGTCATTTTACAGGCTTAGGGGTCTATTTACTAAGCTTTGGACAGAGATAAAGTGAACGGAGATACAGTACCAGCCAATCAGCTCCTAACTACCATGTTACAGGCTGTGTTTGAAAAATGACAGGAGCTGGTTGATTGGAACTCCGTTCACTTTATCTCCATCCAAGGCTTAGTAAATAGACCCCTATGTTTGAAAAAAAGCAGAAGATGATTGGTTTGTACTTTATTATTCTCCAATTTATCTTTCTCCAAGGTTTCATACATCTCACCCTTACAGAACATAACATAACATTGGAAGTTTACTGAATGGATAGTTCTGCAAGCATACTTCTTGGCACCATCACATAATTTGATTCAAATATTAAAACAAGTATTTTACATATATTTAGCTCACACTATTTGTTTTGACAGATATAAGATAAACATAAAAACATGTACAGTGTCTTTAACTCCGGAACAATGCTTTTGAGTCTTCAGAGGATGAACATTTACTTCTAGAAAACACATGATCAATAGATGCCTGAAATCAGTGTGGAAACACACAAATATCTGTGTTTTAAGTTTCAGTGTTGACAGTTGGGAGATAAACAGATCACTAAGCTAAGGCTGATTTAAGGTAATTAATGCAGATAAAAATACAAAGTCACGGTCATACTAATCAACTGTTCCTCATTAACAGCAGATTTTGCAACAGTTGAAAATTTAATGAGCGGACACATTGCGTGCCAGCAGGTCCAGGTATTATACACCCACACGCTAAGGTCTCTGATCCAATCAGGTGAGCAAAACAGACTAAAAGCACAGTGTCTATGCACTAGACATAATCTCATTATCATTAACTCTTCATAGGCAATCTAAAGAGAGATTAAGTAAACACAAAAGCAGCATAAGCAAGCAGTGCTGTATCAAAGAGCAATAACTCTTAACAGCACAATGGGGCAGATTCAAAGATGGGTGGGAATGCAACAGCACAGCATTGTATTTCCGTCCGATTTCTAGGAGAGGCATGCAGGAGATGTCTCAGTAAAGAGCCACCTCCTGCATGTAGCTGCGCTCCTAGCACTGTGACCGATATCACAAGCTGGAATTCAATAGTACGAGTAGGCTCCAGCTTACTCCACTGACCAGAGGAACTGGGGTCTGTGAGGCCAGGAAGTCTGCATGGTAAAATGCAGACCCCTGGCTCTTCCCACACAGAACACACGCACATTTCTGGGAACACAAGCCTTCCCACCCACTTAACGATGCTGCCTGTCAATCAGGCAGCAGCAGAGGGCGAGTGCGGACGAGGTTGCAAGGCCCGTCCTGAGCATGCACAGAATGAACCTTGTGCAGCCGCTGATTCCTGTTAATCAAGAATCTGCGTGTTGCCCCAGGCCTGCAGGTCTGGCACAGGCCCGTTGTTCATACTGTATGACAGGTTCCTGATGTCCAGGTGATATCAGCAGGCACTAAAGATCAGAGAGATCAGTGCTTAAATTCTAAGCAATATGATTAGATTGCTTAGAACTCAAGTACGGATCTCTCCGTGTGTATGCCCCACAGCGATAGCGATGCGCGTCCCCGCGTGTCGCTATCGCCGGTGCTAGATTGGCCTAGCAGGTCGTTCATTTCACCACTGGGTGAAATGAGCGCCCCCCCCATTCCCCCCACGTCCGCCCCCCTCACTCAGCACACATTGCGCTGTGCTGAGTGGGAGGAGAGATGTATGCTGAGCGGTCACTGATAGATTGCTCAGCACACATCTCTCCCCGTGTTTACGGGGCTTAAGAATGTGACTTTGATAGGAGCTTCTGGCCCAGGCACCACAAAAAAAGACTGATTAAGATCCCATGGGACCAAAGGCAGTATCATTGTTTGGGACCCCTTCTCCCTTATCATTTACATAATAATAGCAGGTTATTTTAATCCAGGTCACTCAGTGCCCACTGAGCCCGAGGAGGGAGCTGGGGTTGCCTTATAAATTATCTGGCTCTGAGCACACACAGTTTGGCTACACTGCTATTACTGGATTTCCTACAGCTGTCTTTAACATTCAGGTGTTCATTGTTAGAGCCAAGCAATGGCCAACGGTCACAGTAGATACCATTTGCACTGAATGTCAAAGATTGCTCATATTTCATATTGCAGGACCACTTTAAAGCAACATCTGCACAAATCTTGTCCACAATATAAATGAAAGTGACCTTTCTCAATCACTCCATTGTGATGTCAGGTATAAAAATGAATACCGACACCCTCTGTATATACTGTGCCACATGTCCTGGGCATGCTGTACAGAGGTCCCTTTAATTCATATTGGGGCACTGACACTTGCTTGGCCATGCCTCAGAGTACCTGGGACCAAGAGAACTGAGAGCAGTGCTGCCATGTGCTTCTGCTGATGTGGACAGGGGAAATAAGGGAATTAGAGGGGGCAGACAAATTAGGGTTCCCATTCCAGGCTGCATTAGGTATTTGAAATTGATTTGTTTTAGTACAATGCTTCAAGCAACTGTACTTGACTTACACAAAATATTGACCCAAACTCAGCAATGATTCAGAAAAAAACAGAGGAGATTTGCTGACACATCGTGATAGCACACAAAGAAATGCCTCTATTATTACTAACACTTTATCTATTGATTTGCAGTGTTTACACAATTTTCCAACTCATACACTTCTCTTCTCAGCAGATTATATATTACATGGTTTACATCTGTAGGAGTCAGTGTTCCATTATTCTCTGTTCATCCAGTAACCTACTGTAATGCCTGCTACATGAAGTCAGCGGGAAATAGAGCGGTTATGTCTGAAGACTGACAGTATGAAGATTCTTGCTTTAATCTCTAATTCTGATGTAGCCCTGATCTCACATGAATTTCATTATTATTGTTCACATTTCTCCCTTTGATATATTTTCCTTCCTATTTTTGGGGTCTATTCATGAAGCAGTGAAAGGAGTGGAAAAAAGGACCAGTGGAGAAGTTGTCCAGGGCAACCAATCTGCTTTGAAGGAAGCCTTTATCAAGTACATTTTATAAAATGTAAAGGAAGAAGCTGATTAGTTGCCATGGGCAACTACTCCACTGGTCTGTTTCTCCACTGTTTCACTGCTTCCTGAATAGACCCCTTTGTCTTCACAATTTATAATCGCAAACTGTCAACCAGTCCATGGAGATGGAGGAGTTACTGCTGGCATAGCGGGAGCACTGTTTAAGTGATGAAAGGTGATGAATATACCATGGGACAAACATTCAGTTGGAAATACCTTTAAATGGGATGCAGTTAAGTTGTGCCGATATATCATACCGAACCCCTGTAAATATAGATTAACGTGAAGTAATTTTATGATCTTTCCTGTTTCATGACACAAAGTATTGTGAAATAAAATGTTTGTGTCTCATATATTCATGGATCCCAATGTTCTGGGGGTGGCTGTATATACAAAGTGGGGCCTGCTGACCTGTAACACTGGAGGAGATTTACTGAGTCGTGAGAGAGCTAAAGTGGAGATAAGTACCAGCCAATCAGCTAATAACTGTCATGTTACAGGCTGTGTTTGAAAAGTGAGTTAGGAGTTAACTGGTTTAACTCGCTTCCCTTTATCACTCTCTAAGGCATAGTACATCTGCCCCTTTAATAGGCGATGAGCGCGGTTTACCCCAAAATATAGGTTTGACATGTAGCCAAGCTTTGATGGTCCTGGTGCCTGCACCTCTCCTACTTATGGTTCAATTTCCTTTTGATACACATTGGTCTATTTAGCAATAATAACTATATTGGATTGCATATTTCTGACCAATATCATTGTAATTATTACTATTTTTTTACTGTATACACATTTGTTATATCCATAGAGAGACTTTTAATATAAGCAGTTCACAGTATGTTCATACAGCAGAATGCTGGGCACATTAGGGGAGGAGAGTGCAGGAACTAATTGGATGAGATCTATCTGTCCCTGCAACTTTCAACTGAGATAAAGATTTTGCTCATACAGTTTAATGCCACTTTCAGATTGTGCTATGTAAGGAAAGTCTTTCAGGTTTTGCTGAATGTTTTTCTGCTTGCTGATCAGCGAAAAACATCAATCGCTGTAGCGATGTTGTAGGAATCTGGCATTAATGGAGATAGATAATTGCAGGAGGTGGATGATAGATAGACAGTGAAAAGGTCTACAGTCAATAGGTCAACACCATATGGTCGATAGCCTATAGGTCAACAGGGTCAAAATGTAAAAGGTGGACAGTACTAAAGGTCGATGGGTACATTAGGTCAACAGATTCAAAAGGTCACATGACAATGGTCAACACACATAAGGTCAACACAGTTTTTTTTAATGTTTTTACAACTTTTGCTGAATTTAATATCCATGCCACAAACTATAACCTTTAGTAACCTTGTGGCTGGAGTGAGCCACTGCACCCGAAACGCGGCAAGCTAGGCGAGCCAACAAGAGAACGAGTTTCTACTAATTTGGGTCATATATGGTTAAACATACAAAATAACACCCAAAAATAAAAATTAACTTGAGTCAACCTTTTTTGTGTCAACCATTTCTTTTGGACCTTTTGACCCTGTCAACCTACTGTACATACGGACTTATTGACTGTCGACCATATGGTGTCAAACTATTGACTGTACACCTTTTCACTGTATTTCTGCTAATCCACACCCATAACTGCATCATGTTCCTCACATATGCCATCACCATCTTGTCACATGCAGTATACTCTTCCCATATGACAACCACCTCCAGTGTCACATATTGTATCTTACCCTTTTGCACAAAATAGAACAAATTCAGTCTCCTTAAATCAGTCTATATTGACAATGTGGTCCCATTCATCAGAATTCAACTTGGTACAGTATTTACATTTCTGGATACCTTAAAAACGAGGCAATAAGCAAAACTGAGTTGTAAAGGCTTAGTACATGCTACCTGTAAATTAAACATTGCACCCTTGCTGGGAATCAATAGCAGCTGAGAAAATCAAGTTTCGCTATTTACATTCTCATCACCCTAAACTAACCAGCCAGAGATTGCATGAAATATTTTTTTTAATGAGATCTGCATTCCCTGATCTAAGTCTGAAGAGAATGAGGAGAAAACACCTCATTACATATCGACTTGTATCATTACATCTTCCATCCTTAATGAGGCTTCACAGACTTGCAGTCACTTGAAATCTATCAAGAAAGATGCTAAGTTTTTGTAAGCAATGTCTGAAGTACTGTAGTTAAATGACAGAAAGAAAGAGACAACTGTATACAGCTGATTTATACTTTGATATAAATAACCTATTTGTTGTTTACAATGCACTGAATACATCAAAACCAGTGTAAAACATTAGGCAAGGATGTAGACAATGTAGTTGCTTAAAGGGCAAATGTTTGACTCTGGTCTTTGTGAAAAAAGTCTTCCATTTAATAGGGAACTCCCAACTACACAGAGTAATATTCTCTAGGCAAGTGTCTTTACTATCCCTGCTCTAGGCAACAGATAAACTCAGATCTGTGTACAATTGTATCTACACAATTGTTGTATCTAATAGCAACACTGAGCAAACAAATCGGGGTAACTAAAATTCTCTAAATGTGGAGTTTCCCTGCTTCATGTCCCTAGGGTTCTGTCATCACCTACATCAGAGACACAATGTATTTGCATTGTCCTTGTCCTTGTAGCAATATTTTAAAGAAAAGACAACTTTGAAGTTCCAGTAAAAAGTTTCAGGGCAAATGTAACACTGATTCATTGGCCACAGAATGCTGGCATTTACAGAAACACATGCAACTTTGTATGAATCCTCTCTGCAGACCTAAGGCTGGGCAAGATTCCCCCCCCCCCCCCGCCCCCGCAAATGATATTGTTCATACACACTGAACGATATCATTTGACTCTCGTCAGTGACGGCATGCACCCACATCCGGGTGCATTCTGTCTTGTACAATAGCTTTAGATTTCAATTTGAAAATTGAAGATATTGTACATCATTAACGGCCCGCAGGAGCGTGCATCGTTAAATGTATACTGAATACACACTGGATGATGTGAAAGATATATTGTCCGATCCGCCGGATCGGACGATATATCGGGTGCATATTGCCAAGCGTGTACCCAGCCTAACTTGGGGGGAGATGTATCAAACCTTCTGAAATAAAAAGAGATCAGCTTCTAGCTATCATTTATTTAGTAAACTCTATAAACAAGTAGTTCCTGATTGGTTGCTATGGGCAACTTCCTCAACATATTGGTGATACTGCCATTAGGTGTGAGGCATATGCCTACGGGTGCCAGAATGCCCCTGTAAGCTGTCCTAAATTTGGACATGGGGAAAACGAAACTGTTGTGTTAGGGGACTCCTCGACCTCTAAATCCACCTCTGCTTGCTCTCTTTAACTGGTTTGATACATTTAACCTTAAAAGAGTAAGAACAAATTCACTCAATAAGTATTCATTTCTGGAACATTTGCGGTATAAAATTAAATAAAAAAATTATTAATAATAATAATAATAATAATAATAATAATAATAATAGTTCATAATGTCAAGCTCAAAATCACCAGGTATACTATTGTATGTATGTTATATGCAAAATCTCATAAAATTAATGGAAAATAATAGCTAATCAAAAAGGTACAAACCAAAAATAAATCTAAACAGCCTATAGTGGCAATTAAATTGTGTCCAAGGCCACATCTGACACTTTTCATTTTTTACTTGTATGGATGTGTGTTGCAATGTGTGTGCTCTGGGGTTAATATATATTATTTTTCTGTATACCGGATAATGTTATTGCTCTGTACATCTTCTGAGAAATATTGGGAGGTTATTTTTGTCTGAAAATGATGCGTTCATGAAATACTATTAACTATCAATCTTGGTGCAGCTCTCGGAAATTAAAACCTTATACTTGGCTGACTATCAGGAGGGCTCAAACTCAGGATTGAGTCTGATAGTTTAATTTCAGGGAAGGTGGAATAACGCACATCATGTTCTCAGTGTGGAAAGTTTTAATAGAGACAGAAACAGGGGATTTGCCCTGGACCTGTTAGGACAATGGAGCCTGCATCAGGCTTCCTAGTAATGGAAATTATTTATTTATATTTCTTTATACAGTGCCAGCATATTCCATTGCATTTTACAATTGGGAAAAAACTGTAAGAAAAGAGATTGGGGAATAACAGACAGAAAAGGAGGTAAGGGGCCCTGTTCTCAAGCTTATAATCTAGAGGGAAATAATGATTTCATATGCGAGGATACTTGCTATGTATTGGAATTTGGTCTAGCTAGATTGCAAAGGATAAGCGCTAACAAGGCTAAAATAATAAATCCAATCATTTTAATTTTCCAGTGTTTCTGTCAATTGATATTCTATTAGGGCAGGGGTGGGGAACCTCCGTCCCACAGGCCGCATAAGGCCCGCAAAGCCACTTGTTCCAGCCCACTGCTGTGTGTCAGGGGAGGAGAGCGCAGCGTGCGCCTCTGTACCCC
This sequence comes from Pseudophryne corroboree, assembly GCF_028390025.1. Classification (NCBI taxonomy): domain Eukaryota; kingdom Metazoa; phylum Chordata; class Amphibia; order Anura; family Myobatrachidae; genus Pseudophryne; species Pseudophryne corroboree. The sequence goes on from NC_086450.1 coordinate 218,364,692, forward strand.
TTTGTACTCAGTCCAGTGGCGCTGTGTCTCAGCTGTCAGGGCAGGGAGGAGAGCGCACGCTCAGCTCAGTGCATGCTCAGCCAATCAGGAGCTGCTGCTGCTGCTGGTCTGCATGCTCTGATTGGCTCACGAACCAGCAGCTGGTTTGAGGTCCTACACACCGCTGCCGCTCGACATAGCTGCGCTCTCCTCCCTGTCTGGCCCCTGACAGCTGAGACACACCGCAGCCGGATTGAACACTAAGGGGCAGGAGAGGCGCATGCTGAGCTCTCCTCCCCTGACACACACAGCAGCAGTGGTGAGCAACACAGTAGGGTGAGGGGCATGTGTGGGCCAATGTGTGTCTGGCACTGTGGAGCAATGTGTATCTGGTACTGTGGACAATGTGTATCTGGTACTGTGGGCAATGTGTATCTGGTACTGTGGACAATGTGTATCTGGCACTGTGGGGTAATGTGTATCTGGCACTGTGGGGTAATATGTATCTGGCACTGTGGGGTAATGTGTATCTGGCACTGTGGGTAATGTGTATCTGGCACTTTGGGGTAATGTGTATATGGCACTTGGTGGGGCAATGTGTATCTGGCACTGTGGGGCATTTGTGTATCTGGCACTGTGGCAGCATATGTGTATCTGGCACTGCACTGCTGGGGGCATATGTGTATCTGGCACTGCACTTTTGGGGGTTTATGTGTAACACGTCAAATTTTAATTGACCACGATCTGTGTGGCATGTGGCCACACCCATCTTTTGGAGTACACACTGAGGGGCATATCTACTGGGGGCATATCTACTGGGGCATAACTACTGGGGGGCAGGCTAATTTTTAAGTTGATAATTTTTGTATGGCCCCCGAAAGATTTTATAAATATCCAAATGGCCCTTGGTAGAAAAAAGGTTGCCCACCCCTGTCTTAGGGGTAAATTTACTAATGGTTGATTTTAATCAATTTTAAATCAATCTAAATAGATCTAAATCAATGTTGTGTATCTCATACATTTACTGACTTTTAAAAATCGATATAAAATAATTGTCTGTTAGTAAATTTGCACCATTGATTTAGATTGATTTAATAATTTAAAATAATTTAAAATTGACATATAGTGAATTTACCTCATGCTGTCTAATTGGAATTAGTTTTATAGTACTGTTTAGGAAAAGGACAGTGCTCATCATCTATACAACACTTACAGTACAGGGACGTGCGGTGAGCTAAATGGCTCAGGAGGCACTGGCACCAGAGACAGATTTACATGCAATATACTGTATGACCCAAAGGGTGCATGTGGGCATTATACGCAGATGCAGCAGTATATACTGCTGGAAATTTGATCACCTTTGATCAGAGATGTGCAGATAAGATACACAGGTGAGGCCCTGCCTCTCCTGCTATAGACTTTTTACTCTAGAGTCTTGGCTATAAAAATGATTAGAATAATACAAATAAGATATTTCTAACAAATTATTTGTATTTTTCATATAATTTATACAGTCAAAACTCTGGTACAAACGTTAGTATGACAGGAAAGGCTCTGCCTCACCTGCCTCACACCACTGCACGTCACTGTTACAGTATGTTACATTATATCTTTACACAACTATATTAAGTAACTAGTGACTGTGGAGAACAACCCACCAGATTATCCTCATTAACAAGACACAATTTAGAATAAATGTTTCTCTGTATACAAGGCATAATGAACTCACATTACTCTGCAGTCATCTCAACTCACTGATTGCACTGCTGGGATGCTCTATTATTATATACCAGAGAAGTCAAATCTAAAAATGAATCAACTATGCATATTGTAATGTTATTAGTAGCATAAATATATAAAAATGGTGGGGATTTGGGCACATAACTCTTGGCAAGCAGTGGGGTAATCATAGCTCATTGGCAGTAAAAATAAATATGGGCGAGGAAAAGAAAAATGAGGAGAGATAAAGCAAACAACAAATAGCAGGAGATGTTTAGAAATAGACAACTGTGAAGATAAGGAATATTAAACAGCAAAGACAGACTTCTGTGAATACCTTGAATAAATGAAGGTAATAAATACCAGACTGATAGTTAATGTCTGGCCCCTTATGTGTGCAGGGCTGCAGTCAAGACTGGGAAGTTGAGCTCCCAGTGCGATCCAGCAGATACAGGACCCTTTTCTGTAAGGATTGCTGATTCTGCTTTTTAGCAGAATCTGCAATCCTTGCAATCCAATGCTTGGGGCCGCCCATCACAGGGCAAGATCATCCATTATGCTACCTGCCGCCCACCAACTGCGATCAAGCTGTGATTGCGATCGCGCCACAATTACAGTGTGGTTGCAAAAACTGTGACTGCCTCCTTCTGGCAGTGATGGTAGGAGTCCCGCTGGCATTTTTTCAATCAGAGCGGCTGTGTGTAACGACACACAGCTGCCCCAAAAACTCCACCGGAACAACCCTGTTTCCCTGATGACATCCCAAAAACGCTCGGTCGCCGCACCAGGGGTTGTATGTAGGATGCATCGTGCAGTTCCAGACTGGTGGCAAATGAACAGCAATGGTATTGGCTCTTTGCCTTGAAACATGTGCAGCAGCATCACTAGCTCACCCCTAGTTGCGACAATGGGAAAAAGTGTACTATGTTTTTAAATAAAAAGTAACACCACACAATATCTTCACAGGTTTTCGGAACAAATGCTAAATGTAGAATTTATTTATCTTTGTACTGTACAAACACAGCCAGACAACATTAAAGGATAAAGGTATCATATGGCCAAGATGGAATTTGTGAACAAAGCATCTCTCATACAGGGGGATACAAAGAGGATTACAGTTTTTTCTATAAGAAGGGATCTAAATAATTTCTCCAAATTGTTGGTTTTTATTGTAAAAATGTAAGTGTAAGCAGACACAAATGTACTTATATTTAAGCTATAGCTCTATTCACATGTCAAGTGAATCAGTCACTTGACAAAAATACAATGTGGATTCTGTAGGGAGCAAAAAAACAACAACCAGTGTTTTAATGGTAACCCGTCTACAAAGGAGAGAATAATTTATTCAGCACCTGATGCTCTCTCTCCTGCTCAGAGCACTTCCACTCTAGACAGCAGTAGAGCTGTGACATGTATAGATGGAAGGCATGGACCTTAGTACTCCAGTGTAACATACCATTTTAGCTTGTCACATACTTTAGCTCGAGGCTCTCTTATGGGATTGCTTTCTCCATATGTCACTGCTCTACTACAAAATGGAGGTGGTTTAAGTGGGACAGAATAAGTTGAACAGTAGAGGAATCCTTTTACATTTCCACATTGTGCATAAGGCATAATGCCTTAACCAAATTAACACTAGACTGGTTCATGTTAAATAGATTGTAGAGCCAAGTAGACCCACTGAACAGTTAAATTCATAATCTTATTAGAAATAGAGTCTCAGCATTTTAGCAATAAGGAATGTAGATTATTATGGGGTCTATTTACTAAGCCTTGGATTGAGATAAAGTCGGCGGAGATAAAGTACCAGCCAATCGGCTCCCAACTGCCATGGCACAGGCTGTGTTTGAAAAATGACAATTTAGGAGCTGATTGGCTGGTACTTTATCTCCATACACTTTAGCTCTGTCCAAGGCTTAGTAAATAGACCCCTATGAGACAAATAGATAAAAAAGTTTGTTAAGCCTTTGCACTTACTAGGAGAATTCAGAAGCCGGGAATGTCTACAATGATAAGTCACCTCTTGTTCACAGTACTCAGCGTTGTTGATCAGGGCTTCCATTTGTTCAGGACTGGCACTGTAGTTTAATGACGTGGAGTATGGTCTCCCAGAAAATGATCCATGCACAGAAGTTAGCTCTGTGATGTTATGCTGAACAATGGTCCAGATTTTCTCATCTGTTGGAAATAATTAATTACAAATTCACATAAAATTTTCTGTAGAAACACATATTAATTTACAATAAAAGTAATTGATAAAAACAATATGTTTCTTGCTTGTCCCACTCCTAAACTGTTTTTGTGGTACCTCTTGCATCTTAACCAAAAGCAACTTACAGGGTTATACTGGCTCATAGAGGAACATGGGAAATCTCAAAAGGGCCCAACTGCCCTAGGGCCCACGCCTTCTTCAAGTTCTAGACTGTGTAATTGAATTAGAGGGTCAGCTACCAAGTCTCTCATGGCTGACCAAGCCTCTGTGGTGACTAGCCAAACCCCTTAAACATGGGCCATATCTCTGCATTCCCTAGTGAGCCCTTCATGCCCTAGTCCAACAATGACAACTAGTAACCCAACATTAACCTTCCTACTGAAGTCCAAACCTAACTTTCACAATTCAGTTCAACACTAACCTTCCCACCATAGCCCAACCCTAATACTTCCACCGCAGTCCAACACTAACCTTCATATTGCAATGTAACCCTAACCTTTCAATCTCAGCCTAATCCTATATTCCCCACCACAGTCCAACCCAAACTTTCCCACTGCACACTACTAGATCAATTTTGACTTTCTCACCACAGCACAAGCTTTTCCACTGCTGTCCAACCCTAACTGTTGCACCACAGTTCAACCATAATTCTACCACTTTATTCCAACCCTACAAACCTTCCCACCACAGCACAACCATACTCTTACAGCTACAGTCTAGCCCTGCAAAATTCAACATACTGTATTAATTATTGGATAGTCATGCAATATATTGTTGGTATAAAACTTATAAGAATAAAATGTGTATAAAAGATATAGGGGTCTATGTATTAAACCTTGGAGAGAGATAAAGTGGACAGAGATAAAGTACCAGCCAATCAGCATGCCACATTAGATTCTGTGATTGAAAAATGATAGCTGGGAGGTTGATATTTTTCTCAATTCACTTTATCTCTTTCCAAGGCTTAGTACATACTGTACATGTATACCCTACAATATCTTAGCAAGCACATATAGACATCTGTATTTAGCACTCTCAATGAGATGCTCTGCCCTTTCTCTGAGTCTTATGAAAGGACCAAAAAGGAATGATATAAATGACATATATATATATATATATATATATATATATATATATATATATTAATCTTTAATTCATTCAGAAATCCCAGTGACAGCTTCTGAGGGTATCCATGCGCTTTGTCGCATGAAACAAAGGGATAACACCACTTTCATCTCCACATCAGTCAAATATTATGAGAAACTCCTTGCATACATGACTGGCACCTTCTCATAGCTATCAAAGATGCACATTTATCACAATCTTCATGTCTACTGCACAGGGCCGGACTGGCCATCTGGCACTTCTGGCAAATGCGCTCACTGATACACGCTGTCGCTCAGTCCGGCGGCAGCGTGTCTCAGCTGTCAGGGGAGGAGAGCGCGCCAGCGCCGCTATGTCTGGCGGCGTATAGTGGGCTTCAAACCAGTCGGCTGTTCGTGAGCTAATCAGAGCTCGCGGACCGGCAGCCAATCAGAAGCCGCCGGTCCGCGAGCTCTGATTGGCTCACGAACCGGCGGCTGGTTTGAACAAAGTCAGCTATACGCCGCCGCGCCAGACACAGCCGCGCTGGTGGGCGCTCTCTCCTGACTCATCCGTCCCTCACAGCCGGAGCCCGGAGGAGGAGCAGCAGCAGCAGCGGTAAGCAGCTGCAGCACTGTCTGCTGTAGGGACAATTGTATACCTGGCACTGTGGGGGCAATTGGCTGGCACTGTGGGGCATTTGTATACCTGGCACTGTGGGGGCAATTGTTTTCCTGGCACTGTGGGGGCATTTGTATACCTGTCAGGTATACAATTGCCCCCACAGTGTCAGATCCACAATTGCCCTCACAGTGTCAGGTATTACCTGACACTGTGGGGGCAATTGTGGATCTGACACTGTGGGGGCAATTGTGGATCTGACACTATGGGGGCAATTGTATACCTGGCACTGTGGGGGCAATTGGCTGGCACTGTGGGGCATTTGTATACCTGGCACTGTGGGGGCAATTGTTTTCCTGGCACTGTGGGGGCATTTGTATACCTGTCAGGTATACAATTGCCCACACAGTGTCAGATCCACAATTGCCCCCACAGTGTCAGGTATTACCTGACACTGTGGGGGCAATTGTGGATCTGACACTGTGGGGGCAATTGTGGATCTGGCACTGTGGTGGCATTTGTATACCTGGCACTGTGGGGGCATTTGTGGATCTGGCACTGTGGGGGCATTTGTATACCTGGCACTGTGGGGGCATTTGTATACCTGGCACTGTGGGGACAATTGTGGATCTGGCACTGCACTATTGGGGGCATATAATGTAAATTTCGGCTCATACCGGGTGCTATAATGTAAATTTCGGCTCATACCGGGTGCTATAATGTGAATTTTGGCTCATACTGTGTGGTATAATGTGAAAGAGGCACCAGTACTATATAGTATAAGGGGTCCTACTATTGTGGTGCATAATGCGTATAAGAGGTGTATGGTGTGGTAAACTACACTGAAGACCACGCCCCCTTTTGAGTGGCCACACCCCTTTTCTGGAGCACGCGCTTAATTACAAACTTCACATTTCCATACCCCCACTTAAAAATGTCCACTTCAACCACTGGTTGTGTGTATTTTAATAGAGAATGATGTATGCTTGTATGTTGTTAGAATATTAATTATATTTGTAAGCGCATAGACTAATAAGTGGGAGGAGTCAGGAATAGTAAGGGGAGGAGTCACAGGGGTGGGCCTGGGTGCTTCAAAAATGCCAGGGCCTATTTTTAGTCCCAGTCCGGCCCTGCTACTGCATATATCCATGGAAGGATAAAAAGCAGCACAAATGGAATAAAATCACCCATATTCATATAAATTCTAATTTTAAGCATAACCAAAATTCCAGATTCAGACATTAGTCTTCAATCCAGTAACTTGCAAGAGCAACAGAGAGCACTGTGAGCAACCACAAACAATTTTATTATTCTTTCTAGGCAATATTCCCTTAGAGAAACCTCTCACAGGTGTTTATATGTGAAGACTAATTATTATTTTCAAATTAGGTTTCATTTCTGGAACCCTGCTGGTTAAGGGAGGAAGAATGTTAACATAATTTCAATGGTTCCATATTCCAGCTGCCTTGATCCTCAAACACATGCCGAGAGGTAAAATCCTACATTAAAAAACATTACACTTTTTTAAGTTTGAGAACTTTGAGAACATCATCATTAATTTCAGAAAAAATCACAAACAGTAACAAAACATAAAGAGAAGATCCTCTGTGTAACAGAGTTGCACATGTTTTACATCTGCCCTGATGAAGGGATAAAGAGAATACTAAAAAAGCAGGTTTAGAAATATTTGCATAGTTATAAAGATAGGAGATGTTACATAGTTACATAGTTACATAGTCAGTGAGGTTGAAAAGAGGCAAAATGCCCATCGGGTTCAACCTGTATTCTGCATTAATCTGATCATATTATAATGTGCATGCTGAAGTAATGGTTTAGTACCGATTTACAGCAATGATTCCTACCACTCCTTGATAATTTTAATGTCGATATGCTAAATGCTAAAGCCCTTGATACGTTTTCCTGTTAGAAATTTGTCCAATCCGTTTTTAAATGCATTTACAGAGTCTACCATTACTACCTTCTCCGGCAGTGAGTTCCAAATGTTTATTCCCCTTACAGAGAAGAACCCTTTCCTACATTGCGTACGGAATTTTCTCTCTTCTAGCCTCAGTGAGTGCCCACGTGTCCTATAAATAGTTATTTTAATAAACAAATCCGCTGCTAGCTCCGTGTAATGACCTTTTACATATTTGAAGATATTAATAATGTCTCTTCTTAGTCTCCTCTTTTCTAGTGAATACATATTTAATTAGTAAGCCTCTCCTCATATTCCAGTGACTCTAACCCTTTAATCAATTTACTAGCTCGTCTTTGAACTCTTACTAGTTCCCCGATATCCTTTTTGTAATATGGGGCCCAGAACTGAACGCAATATTCCAGGTGTGGGCGTACCAATGATATGTACAACGGCAGGATTACATCCTCATCCTTGGTCTCAATGCCCCGTTTAATGCACGCAAGCACTTTACTTGCCTTCTTTGCTGCAGTTTGGCATTGTGTACTGTTACTAAGCCTATTGTCTATGAGCACCCCCAAATCTTTTTCCATCATAGTTACCCCTAGATTTTCTCCATCTAGAGTGTAGGATGCAGGTGTGTTTTTTGTCCCAAAATGCATAACTTTGCATTTTTCTATGTTGAACCTCATTTTCCATTGAGACGCCCAGAATTCCAGTTTAACTAAGTCATTCTGTAGAGTTAACTACCTTACCCAGTACTAGCTTTCCAGGCCTATTCCTAGATCATTGATAAATATAATGAACAGCAGTGGGCCAAGAACGGACCCTTGTGGTATTCCGCTGACTACTGGTGCCCAGCTGGAGAACATCCCATTTACCACTACTCGTTGTTCCCTGTTATCCAACAAATTACCTATCCAAGTACAAATAGTATTTCCTAGGCCAAGTTCCCTTAATTTGTGGACCAGTCTCCTATGTGGCACCGTATCGAAGGCTTTTGAAGAAGTCCCTCAAAGACTTGCAAATCAATCAGAAATCTAGTGGGATACTGACTACCAAAGGATTAATAGATATTCTAAAGTCCCAGGTTTAAATACAGAATCTCTATTTGTCACTGGGACAAATCGAAAGGACTAGGGAACATATATATTATTATTATTATTATTATTATTCTACCAGTTATTTATACAGTTCCCACATATTCCGCAGCACTTTACAGAGAATATTTGGCCATTCACATCAGTCCCTGCCCCAGTGGAGCTTACTGTCTATATTCCCTATCACATGCACACGCACACATTTACACACAAGTGTTAATTTTGTTGTTAGCCAATTAACCTACCAGTATATTTTTGGAATGTGGGAAGAAACCAGAGTACCCAGAGGAAACCCACGCAAGCAAGGGGAGAATATACAAACTCCACACAGTTAGGGCCATGGTGGGAATCAAACCCATGACCTCAGTTTTATGAGGCAGTAATGCTAACCATTACACCATCCGTACTGCATCAATATTATGTAAATAGAAGAATAAAAGTATGTATACTGTACACCACTGTAAATACCATAGATACAAATTAAGTGGGTAATTCAGACTGCATCGCTGCAGCGGCAGTGATCACAGTCTGAATTACTATGCACAGTGCACATGCATGGTAGGTGCAGTGCGCATGTGCAGCCAGTGAGATGCGAAAGCATCTCACTGGTGCGATCGCCTCTACCTGATTGACAGGCAGAGGCGGTCGTGGGGTGGGAGGGGGTGTGCCAACAGCATTAGAACGACCTTGGCGGGGCACGGTCCGGACAATGGAGGCGTGTGTGGACCATTGGGCGGGTCGGACCGCGATGGCTGAATGATGTAACATGAAGCCCCTGTGACCCGGGATGCGGTGGGTAGCTCCCTGCCAGCACGCAGGAGCTGCGCTGGCAGGGAGCTACTTGTCAGGTACAAAAGCATCACAGCCGTGCAATGCATTTGTACCTGTGCGGGAAGGGGGGGGGGGGGGCAGGCATGTGGGGTGGACTAGCCCTGTGCTGGGTGTCCCCCAGAATTTCAGAGTAAATGATCATAGATGTGCTATATTTAGCACATCTACGATCAATTCTGAATTACCCCCTAAGATATTTCTAAATTGCCTTAAAAAACACCAATTGAATGTGTGACTTTTTTTTTATGAGTAATACCGATCACTGTATCTATTCTGCCTGGCTGCAAACAAAACTTTGTTAATATATGCTTTTGATACATTTTAGTTATGGTAATTTGTTAATCCAAGGGCTGAACATAGGACATCTGCATGATATATTTTATGCATTTGTTTCTTTTATGCATGATTATTTATTAATGTTTGTGATTAATGAATATTTCTGTTAATTAATTTTTTTTTATAAGATCCTAGAAGTCACATTTGTTCAATTACTGTGTCAAAGGGGTGTGGATTATTAGATCTACACTAAAGAGGTCTACAGTCAATAGGTCTCCCACTAACAGTAGACATGCATTAGGTCGACAGGGTCAGAAGGTCAACATAGAATAGGTATACAGTAGAAAAGGTAAACAGGGTCAAAAGGTCGACAGGGTCAAAAGTTCTACATGGAAATGAGCAACACAAAAATGGTAGACACAAGTTTTTTTTTGGGGGGTGTCTTGTCAATTTTCTGCCACAAACAGTACCGCATTCCGTCGCATGACTCACTTCACTTGCCATGCTTCGGGCATGGTGCCTCACTCTGCTTCCACTGCACTTGGCACAGGTTGCTATTCCTAATCATAGTCCATGTGGATGGAAAAGTATGAAAGATGGAAAAAAATGAAAATATAAAAAAACTTGTGTCAACCATATGTGTGTCGACCATTGGCATGTCGACCTTTTGAACCTGTTGACCTTTTGAACCTGTCTTCCGTTTGAACTCTCTACCTTTACATGTCAACCTTTTGACTGTTGACCTTTTGTCATTGTCGATCTAATGCATGTCTACAATTAGTGGTTGACCTAATGACTGTGGACCTTTTTAGTGGAGATCTATAGACTGGATACCATCTCAAAGTAGCTAGCACATCAATGTATACTTCTTTCATAGTAGCATCTTTTTACATAAAATGTACACATGTACTAGGACCCCTTCCAGCTATAAAAAATCTGTCCCACCTGCGAAGGTGGGAATTGCTTTATTTACTCCTTTTTATTATTTACCACTAATTCTGAATCAGGTCCAAATTGTATGGCAGAGGTTCTCAAAGGCGGTCCTCAAGATATCCCAACGGTCCAGGTTTTACGTATACCCATGTTTGTCCACAGTTGATTTAATTAGCATGTCAGTCAATTTGATTTAACCACCTGTGCTGAGCCATGGATATACCTAAAGCCTGGATTGTTTGGGTGCCTTGAGGACCGTGTTTGAGAACCTCTTGTGTACGGTAATTACCAAACATAGTATTATGAGACATACTGCAGGCTGAATTCACAATGGTGAAATGTTGAATACCTTATTGTTCAACATTTTCATTAACGATCTAACAGTAGGTCTAGAGAGCAGGGTGTCAATTTTTGCAGACAATACCAAACTATGTAAGGTCATAAATTTGGAGGGAGATGCTGTGTCTCTCCAGAACAACTCAGTTAAACTGGAATCATGGGCAGCAAAATAGAGAATTAATTTCAATACAGACAAGTGCAAGGTAATGCACTTTGGTACCAAGAACAAAAATAACACTTACATACTAAATAGGGTGATTTTAGGGGATTTTTTACTAGAAAAAGACTTAGGTGTTCACATAGAGAACAAACTTAGCAGCAGTACCCAATGTAGGATTGCAGCAAAAAAGGCAAACAAGGTACTAGCATACATAAAGAGGGGAATTGATGCAAGGGATGAGAGTGTTATACTCCCACTATAAAAATCCCTAGTGAGACCACATCTGGAATACTGTGAACAATTTTGGGCACCATACTACAAAAAAGATATCCTGGAACTAAAAAATATTCAGCGGTAGGTGGCCAAACTAATTAAGGGGATGGAGACGCTGGAATACCAGGAAAGAGTTGCAAGGCTAGACATGTTTACACTGGAAAAGAGGAGACTAAAAGGGGACATGATCAACATTTACAAATATATAAGGGGACAATACACAGAGCTTGCGGGGGATCTGTTTTTGGTAAGATCAACACAGAGGACACGTGGACACCCGCTTAGGTTAGAGGAGAGGAGATTCCTCACACAGAGGCGAAAAGGTTTTTTCATAGTAAAGGCCATACAAGTTTGGAATTCCCTGCCTGTGAGAGTCGTAATGGGGGACTCAGTTACTACTAAGAATGGGCTAGATAAATTCCTAGTGAATAAGGATTTACAGGGTTATGGTGCATAGATCACGTAATATAGTTATAATATAATGAGGAATAAACACAACGGCCGACTTTAGCAACAGTTAAAATTAGTCCTGAAAATAATACAGTGTACAAATAGGTTGAACTCAATGAACAAATTGTCTTTTTTTCAACCTCAGAAACTATGTAACAATGTTAGTGTGAAGTGCACACTTGAATATGACCAGTACACCACCATATGCATATTTATAGATGTCTTTAAAATTCTGGCAACTGATGACTGATTTTATAAAATCTGCAACTGCTTAATTGGTATCTAAAGATAGTGATTCTGTATAAACAGGATATTGTATATAATATAATGCCTATATTACAAATTATAGTCTGTTGCTATAATGTCTTATCAGTCTTTCATTTTACATAATTTCCTTGCAATAGACTGCTTCTGTTATGTTTTATATCTGATTAGATGTGTTTTGACTATATGCAAAACGTTAGCAGTTAATGTTGTACATCGCTCATGAATAACATTGGTTCCAGCATAGCAAGAACTCTAAACACAGCCCTGTGTCCAGATGTAGAAATGGCCTCATTTATTAGATAATATGTCTGCAAGTCACGGCCAACAAGGTGAAGATGTCTTCTGCAATAATCTACACAAGGGTCTCCTTGGCAATCTGAGGCTTGTCAATCACACCAGACTATTTCTAGGGTTACCAGTTATATTAAGCATAAAAAAGAGCTCCCGGCCTGGAGAGCACTAAAATTACTCTTCCCAGCAAGTTCAATAAATCTCATGCCAGCAAGCTGTGCTCGAATAAAAAAAAAAAAGTCCCCTTCCTTTCTGATATCATACAGTGGCCATCACTTATGGAAGTTGTCACCTATCACAATATGTGCAGAATGCTGCAAAATAAAGTAAATGCAATTGTAGGACTACTAGCCATCTAGCAAACATCTGGCACATTTTCTAGATGGATATTTCAAATAGGAAAAGAGACAATCTTGTTGCTACTCTAGAGTTGATAAATACCCAATATAAACCTTACAGATGTAGCCATGCTCAGTCAGCCTGCAGGATGGCCGCACGGCCGCATGGGCACACGTGCAATTGGTGCGGACATATATCAAGCATCAGACAAGCTCTTTTCATAATGTGGTGCCTTTATATACAAATGGGCAAGGTCATACCTCTTACTCACTCAGCCTTAAAGTTTGGTGTGTCACACACTAAAACTTTAGGGGCACTTTAAATACTCCAAGAACTCACCACCTCATTAGTAAGCAGGCTATTTAAACTTGCTCAGTACTACTTGGTTTGCAAGAACTTCAGTCTTAGTTAGCTTACTACTTGGGCACTGTTGGCTTCACTGATCCTCTTTCATTCTGTCAGTGATATCCTCATGCCCGGTACTCACACAGAGGTTTCAAAGAATGTGATGTCAAAAACGTAGTAAATTTCTTTTTTTGGGGAAATTCCCTGTTGAACAAAGGTGTGCAACACCCACAGGGGGGTGACAGGGAAGTCCATCATATGGGGTAATGATGTCCACAGTCCTTATTGTGTTTTACATTTACAGCTGGACTACAACCTTAATGCACCTGTGGCCTGGCTTCCGGCGGCTGTTAGCTTGCTGAAACATTCCTTAATAGTGCCACTTGACTACAATGCTGTCATTGGCAGCTTTCAGAGACAGTGCGGGAAGGGGCTGGACAGGAGGATGATTGATCCCCATGGCCCATATTAAGTATCTTCAGATTGCCACGCTGCCTTGCGTCAATGCTTACTGATTACTGTTACAAAGCTTGGGGTACCAGACAGACAGCTACAGTATATTATACAGTTACAGTATATATGACCCTGCCACACTGACAAAGGGAAGGGAGAACAGGGGTAAAAATGCAAACCCTTGATCAAGGCCCTGTGCACTCATATGCTACTGAGTACCTGCTTCACATGGACTTAGACTTCATGGGGCCCTAAGCAAGATACCAATTCAGGACCCCCATCCCTCAAACAAAATCCATAGCACTATATTTTACATCCTGATGTATGCCCCTTACAGTATTTGTTGTTTTCCTTACAGTATTCTATGACAGTATATTACTTTCCCCTTCACATATTGCACCATGTCCCCTCACCTCTAATTTCCATTATTACACCACTCAGTTACTGCATGTTAGATCAGTGCTCCCCTAACTGAATGTAGCAGGTCCCAATACCCCATTATTACACCCTCCCTCACTGACTGCATTGTATATTAGTGACCCAGGCTTACAGATTGTAGCAAGCCCCATTGCCTAAAATTCTTATTATTATGTGCCCTCACTCACTGACCGCATTTATATCAGCATTTTATAATACCCATTATTACACCCCTCAGTCAGTGACTGTATTAATTACATATCAGTGCATCACTTGTTGTAGCAGGTAGTCCCCCTTCGCCTATACACAGTAGTACTTAAAAAAGAGTATATTAGCAATATTCATATATCATCATTTAGTGTCGTCATCCCCCACCTTGATTGCAGCAGACGGGTGTTATACACTGTACGTAAAATAACACTGTCCACCCGCCATTTGCCTTGCCTGATTGGAATTGGAAATAGGCGGGTGTTATAGAAAATCAACAAAAATACTGTAATAAAGTACACTGGAAGACCTCATGTTTTTTTCTGTGCACTCTCGGTTCCTCTCTCTGTGCATGTGACATCATACACATGTGTGTCACGACGGGTCACACACAACACTGCAGGACTGGAGACACAGGCGTTTGCTGGAGTCAACATCCAACATCTGTCTAATCACTGTCAGCCTGCTGGGAGTATTCAGCCAGCCCAGCTCTCAGACAATTTTGGTGAAGCTTGTGGTCCGCTGGAAATGCCCTTTATACAGCCTTATCAGCGGGTCCCTTGAGACCCACAGGGCCCTAAACAACTGCCTTGGTTGCATTGTGGTAAATCCTCCTCCGCACCTTTGAAGTGACCAACCAGACTACAGTACCTGAATTGAAGCCACTGCATCCTAATGAGTTATTGATGTGAATGGGCTGGAAATGCTATCAGTGGTCCATTCAGATGATTTTAAGAGGCATGTCTACTCTCACGTGACATGCCTCCAGAATACAGAAGTGCACCAAACTTCTATCACTGTAGAACCACCCGTTTCATTAAATAAAAAAATTCTGTATTTCTCCTAAAATACTACTTCTTGCAATCATTTTGTCTTAAATTATCCTTGTTAGAGGCACATCTCTATTACACATGATTTTTTTTTTATATGAACCTCTCTTTATATTGCACAAAATGGGCATAGAAATAAGCTTGTCCGCTAAAGTGCAGTAGAAAAAAAAGAAAATATGTCTCATTATACTGTACAGTAATAGTAGGTTGAGACCGGATCTCTGGCAACTGCTGTAGAGTGTAGAGTTCAATTCATTTTGTTGAGAGGAATTGGCTGCATGTCCTTTCTACAAAACCCCTTTATCTAATTTCCAGAATTTTACTCATCAAAACAAATTCTACTGTAGTTTTGCACTCCTGAAAATAGACACATCATCCAACTCCTTGGTCTGAGCCAATTTGTAGTCTTCTATAAAAGCTGGCTTCTAGCTTTGCAAATGCATGCACATTAAGGGACATCTATGTCCACCAGCATGAATTAAGGCACGTGGTACCATCAAAGGATTCTGCATCACATTTCAGCCTTTTTACACATCATAAACGAGGTTCAGAGGGTGTTAAATACCATAAAAGTTCAAAGCAATGTAACACCATATCAGTGAAACATAAAAGAATCATTCTTATAAGATTCTGTGCAACATATTCTGAAAGTACAGGAGTCTGTTAGGAGACAGTAGTGGGGACGCGACAACTTCAAAAGACTGTTATCATGAAAGACAAGGAAACATTAATTCTGCAGCCTTTATGGTTTGGACTTTGTGTTAGTTATTTCATCTCCCTATAAGAGGAAATTGACAAATTCTGAATCTTTTATCTAAAAAAAAGAAGAAAAAAATGTTTATATCGAACTAGCAAAAGTGACCTTTCTGTTGACCAGTAAGAAATATTATTAAACACAAAATGTTGAACAATGCACTGTATGTGTACTTACAAGTTTATAGAATGTAATTTGTTCAGTTTTGTCAGGCAGATCTATTATTATACTCATTAATATGTAATTGTATTGATAATAAAGGGCTTATCACCCAAGGTGAATTCAAACTGAAGAATTGCTTGATGTTACTGTGATAAGTGGAAAATGCATATGTGCTAACTTTGGTCACACACAAGTTTTAATTGTATTAATGTGGCAACATTATTTATTAATTAAAGAGGCAATATTAAGTAACCAGTTACCAGCCCGTCAGAATGACAGTACAACATGACAGTAATGAATTGCTCCGTCGGGTGCCATCTAGTGGCTTTCGGTGCGCAGAACACATGAATTTCCCCCATAGAGGTGAGCAGCATTAGCCTTTTATTATATAGGCTTATTAATTGGTTTCTAAAAAAATGCTTTTAATAATGGGAAAAGCATTATATATTTTATGATGTAGGTACCATTTATATAGCAACAAGTAATAAATGCTTCCCCCATCATGAAAATGTCTCTTACTTTAAAACTAAGGTACAAAAATTTAATAAAATAATATTTTCATCATAAGGGAATTATCAGCATAACAGTTTCTAACTTCTTTTGCGGTGTATAATACTTACAGTACCTATTATAACCATTATATCATTATAAGTGCATGGTTATTTTTCTCTGATTGGCTAGATAGATGCATTGGTTTTACCATGGTAATATGTAGTTTTTATGGTGGTTTTATGGTGGTTTAGTCAAAATCCCATTATTATTACACCCCCCCCCCCAAAAAAAAAAAAAAAAATCAACATTAAAAAGATGCACATAGACAGTGGTTTGCAAAACACCATCAAAATTGCTGAATAGCAAACAAAGGCCCAGATTTATCAAGCCTTGGAGAGTGAGAAATTGCACGGAGATAAATTACCAGCCAATTAGCTCCTAACTGCCATGTTACAAGGTGTGTTTGAAAAATGACAGATATGAGCTGATTGGTTGGTGCTTTGTCACCAGGCAAGGCTTGATAAATCTGGGCCACAGTGCTTTGGTGCTTCAATGTCCTGTTGATGTGCAGGGCTTTCAAAACCCCTGACCCACGCTTAGTAATTTTATCAGTAGAAGGAGCATCCTAACTTAAAGGTTTTAAAGATTTTGCTAAAGAGTAATGTTGTGAGACAGCCATAAGCTACATCATCCAGCTGACAATAATTGCTGTTCAGTGGCGGCTGCTTACCCTGGTCTGCAACCACAAACAAAGACTGCAAGGGGGAGCCGCCAAGCAAATATAAACATACATGTCAAGTTGTATGTAACATATGTGCAGGCTTTCCTACCCGGGGATCGGCAGATGCCACAGTATGGGACACAGGCACACTGTGCTCAGCCTGTCTACCATTAATGCTCCTGCCCACAAACTTCTGTAAAACCAACAAATGGGAGTCTGGGAGCGGGCTTATTGACGATAGATAAGCTGAGTACAGTGTGCCTGTGTCTCATGCTGCAGCGGCTGCTGATCCTCGAGTAAGGAAGCCAGCACGTATGATACATACAACTTGACATGTATGTTTATATGTGCAGGCTGACTCCCCCCTGCAGTCTTTGGCTGGCGCTGCAGCCCATGGGCAACATCCACCATTGCTGCTGATATTAGAGTTCAGGCTGGTTAAAAGTGAAGAAGAAAGTGGGGTAGCTAGTAGAGTGGAAAGATGAAACAGCTACATTTAGTCATGTTTTAAAATCCAAAATATGATTTCTGCAAATGCAATAAAATAATCTGCACACTCAGTAGAAAAAGCATTTACTTACGTTATACATAGTCAGTAATGCCCCCGGGGGATGTAGGGTGGTTCTGAGTACCCAGAACCTCTCAACAGACTACTTTTTTTCATAATGGCCAATAACATTATTTTGACCCCACCCCATCCCAATAAACCTGTGAATCATGGAATTTTTTCAGGAGGGGGAGGGGCCTAATGACATTGTGCTTGGTCCCGCCCCCATCTATACCATCTTAGTTTCAAGTTGAATGTTTTGTGGAACCATAATAAAAGAACATATATTCGGGATTACTTGTGGAATCTTTTCTGGATATCAGATGCGCCTAATTTAATTATATGATTGGTATAGGTCCACATTGCATAGGACAGGTAAAGGGCGGTTATGTACATACTGTATACACATACATAACCCCCTCACCAGAACACCCCATCTCCCACCGTAAAAGTACTGCATTTGCCACTGACAGTAAGTGGCATTTCAATGTATCGGAGTTGATTATTTCTGTACTGTCTCTCAGTAGTAACATTAATTGTAGCAGTTGCTCAATAGCTAAAGAAATGGTCTTTTAAAATAAGGGTTATACTGTACAGTAAGTATGAGGAATTCTGCCTCAACATTGGCCTGTATGAAGCAATGACTTAAGGTCTGAGATGTTAATTGCATTTTCCCAGGAGTTGGTTCCGTGAATAGGACTGGCTCATTTGCATATTGTCGAAAAGAAGTAAGTGAAAAACCTTTGTTTCATTGTTCCAGGGAGAATCTAGGAAACAGCAGATATATCTTTTTACATGACAGTTTCCTACCTACAGTATCAAGTTAATTAATCTTGTTTATTACATGAGAGAAGATCACAAAGGAATTAATGGGTGCAAAAAATGTATTAATTGTTCATGTCTCAGGGTATAGGAGAGAGGCAGGGGTATCTGCTGTTGAGAGATTCTTCGATTCAATGTATTGCAAACACAGCTCTTGAGAAGAAAATTAATCTTAAAGAGAGTACCTGAATATATCATGTAGGATAGTGAAGGAGTTGTATCAACTGAGACACTGGGGTAAATTTACTAAGGTGGGAGGTTTTTTTTAGAACTGATGATGTTGCCCATAGCAACTAATCAGATTCTACTTAACATTTATCCAGCTGCTTCTAGAAGTTAATAGATAGAATCTGATTTGTTGCTATGGGCAACATCACCAGTTCTAAAAAAATCTCCCACCATGGTAAATTTACCGCACTTTGTTGGACTTAATTCCCCAGGCTGTCTGTTGTCAGAGAGCAGTGCAGGCAGACCTGGGGGAGTAATGGTACAGTGCCCGAAAAAGAAAGTACCTGAAAAACTACCTTTCCATTGCCTATGCAAACCATTGAAAAAGCCCCTACCAGAGTGAAACGTATGTCTGGCAGCTCCCATAGAGGCTTGGATAGCCATTAAAGACCATGTAACTGACCCTCTAATAGAGTAACAATGTTTAATTTGAGTACACTGTCAAGAACCAGACATTAAAGGAACGGGTCCTGTAATGGGGCCCAGTGGGGGCACACCAGGTATTATCTCCTGTACCCCTGTGGGCTAGTCCGGTCTTGTCAACCATTATATACAGTATTTATTTACTCAGTAAGGCAATGCTGAATTTAGTACATTAACAGAACCATGATTATGTTATAACTATCTGCTCACAAAAAAATTACTTATATTATAATACAACTAGGCTTTTGAGGTTGACAGGTAGGGAATGGGCCACTTAAAAGCCTAGTGGTCTGCCACCAGCACACTGGCCGCCTGAAGCCTCCAAGTGGACAGACTTCTCATAATGTGATTTCTTTTTTATGTTTAGTGATTAGAGCTAAACACTGCAAAATATAAATACTGTAGGTGCTTCACAAAGAAGATTTATATATAATACTCTCAAAAATAAACAAACAAGATCTATATTACAGCCTCACCAAAGTCTCTCTATAGTCCTGTGCATTAGTGTCTACATCTGAACAATTAATGGATGCGCAGCAGCAGAAAATGAAAAGCTATTGAGAAGTATCTCTAGATTTATGGTACATATAAACCAGGATAACCTTCCTTCACTCATTATCCCTCTCACTTTAATATCATTTGCTGCCATTAAGCCAGAGAGATATCATTATTTTATCGCCCATCACTGGGTGCGATTCTATACCGCTCCAGGAAACAGAGTGAGAAAAAAAGGAGAGAAGCTGTAAATATTACAGAATTCATTGCACTGTCCACCCATGCAAAGTTAAATTCATTTTCGAAAAAACGTTTTTAAGAGCTGCTTAAACTGCTTTCTAATGCAAAGGTGACAATGCTTTAATTCCAGGCTAATGCTACATCTTTATGACTCAGTAGTTTTATTTCATTGTCCAATTTAGCAGAAGATGCTGTCTGCAGTCAGTCCTAGGAGACAGTTTTACAGCTAAAGACCACAGCACAAGCTGCTAAACTCCGCTATCTCTCCTCTTCATTTGCCTTTTTATATTACAATAACACGAAGCTCAGAGTATGTTCCATGTCTTGGTAGCAAACATTAGGCTACAATGACATGGCCGCAGGTGGCTGGGACCAGAAAGATGCAGGATAACATAACCCTACATTCACCAAGGAATTTTATGGCCATATAAAAAGTACAGGCCTATATGCTATGATTGAGGTCATATAACTTCAAGATGACTTGTAAATTAATATCCTTATATTTTTAACAATAGGGGGAGCTGTGTTCCTGATAACAAAAGCAGTAATTTTGATAAGACATTTTCCCAATCTTATTCCTATTTTATTAGGTTACTGTATGCTTTAGCTGTATTTAACTTTTTAGCTGTTGCTTAATTGTTTCAAAGATGTAGAAGATAATTAGAATTTTCTTTATTCAATTCTCACTGATATAGTATACATTATGCAAAGAATACAGAAAACAGTATTACTGATTACAGGAGCAAATACAGTACTGTACCTCTGTTATGAGGTAGCAGAGCAGACTCCATGGGACCCTAGCAATATACTGAATTGTGCCTCCTCACACTTCTTTGAATGTCAATAAAAAAAGAAAACATGAAAAGGGATTATGGTAATCTGAGTCCTCCATGCTGATGCCAACCTGTCCTTAGCAAGAGCCTATGTGTCATTACATCCTGCCATCATGCATGGCGAGAGAGCTTCATTAAATGTGGCTGACATGCTCTTGGTGGCAACTACAGTACATTTGGCTTCTGGGATGCCTTGACCAGCACCCTGCAGACTAGGAAACCTATGGGAGGTCAAATACTGGCTCGCAGGGGTAATGAAGCCCTGCCAGTAGGGGCATACTTGGTACTTAAGTGGCCCTGGAAAAATGTTCAAAATTGCCTCAGGTAGATGCAAACAATCAAAACAACTGTGGGTGAGTTCAACATAAAGGCAGGCAGGGTTTACAGACCATTAACCCTAGCCACAAAGGTGCAAAGTGAGGCCTTGCCAACTCCCCTGCTGGGACGGCCTGCATATGACAATGAGAAATAATGGGTCACACTTCTGGGAGATCAACAGTGGAAGAGTTGAGGGTCTTTCTACATGATGTTTGTAAGATTAGTAAAGGCAGGCTATAAAAAATAAAGGGATATACTGTATATACTTTACTGTGCTCAGAACAAGGGGTTTCTTGTGTATTATTTAATCACAATTTATTTTGTATTATTTATCTAAACAATATTGAGGTCAGTGGAAATAGCTACCACTTATTAATGTCAGTTTGACAACTTGCAGATGATGATGAAAAGAATGATCGTATTGAATATTTATTAACCCCCGAGGGTCACTTCTGGGATATAAAAAGTAAAACAAATGTGCTTGCTGTCTCACTTTACTAATAGTTGTTTTATAAGTGTAGATTCAGTTTGTCAGCGGTAAAGTTTTAGCACTAATTGGACAAACAGTTAAAGAGTGTGATGATATATACCTGTATATGAATGTGTGTGAATAATGCTACAGTGTGTACCTGTCAGAATATGTTCACGTTGGAACGAACAAGCTCACTGAATCTCACTGTTGTGACAGGTTGCAATCTGTTCCACCTCATTTAGCAATTAAATGTTTCTATCACTATGATTTTTTCGCGACATAAAAAAAAATGCGCTCCTGGCAGAAGACAACCTACAGATGGAGCATTTTCAGTGTTCATGGTAATGCTTAGAAGATTTGCCAAAACAAAACCAATTTTTTAACCCTAGTAAAGAGAAACGTAAGTAAATATTGTAATGTTTGTAAAAGCAAGGCTTTGGGAATTATGTGTATTTATCTCCTATTGGTTTGTAAAAGTCAAGTGATGATGGCGTCAGGGAGAGGAGTCAGGTGAAGTACTGTGAACCAACAAAACCCCTCTAATGCAATCCTACAGTATGGGGTGGAACCTGGACAGGGTCCATTTGTAGGTGTCAGTGGGACTCCCAGGACCAGGAACAAAAGCAGCCACTGGCACGTACACAAGGAATTAAAAAGTATTTTTGGAAATATGGCATATTTCTGGTGATTACGTCAGAATGATGTTCTGTCAGAACAACAGCATAGGTGGCAACAGAGGTATCAGGAATGGGTACAGGGAGTGGGACCCATTTGCACTACAAACCCTGCACCCATTACAGAGATGCCAATGGGTGGAAGCAAAGAATGAGTCACACGCCTAGGAACACAACAGTTGAAGAGCTATAGGTCTTTCTATATGACATCTGCAAGCTTGGTAAAGGCAAGCTATAAAAAAAAGGGATATATATATACTTTACTGTTCTCAAAACAAGGCGTTTATTGTCTATGATTTAATCACAATTTATTTAGTATTATTTATCTAACAAATATTGAGGTCACTAGAAATACCTACCACTGATTAATGTCAGTTTGACAAGCTTGCAGATGCTGATGTGGAGAACATTAGGACTGAATATTTATTAACCCCTCTGGGTCACTGCTGGGATATAAAAGGTAAAACAAATGTGCAACCATTGATGGGTAATGTTTCCATTGCTGCCAACATGCCTGACAAGCAGACAGCAGCTAGAGATGACTGCACTTAACATCAGCTTTAACCTCTCACATAATCATCTCCTCACAAATATAAAACAGTTCCAATTTTGTGAGGGCAGTGTGAGAGCAGTAAAGAGGATGGGGTACATAGAAGTTATACTGGATACCATCTCCGTCCAGCTATCCTTGCTGTTCTCATCACTTTTCCTGCCATCACAACTGATGTGAACATGGGGACCATGTGTCCTGGCTCTGTGGACAACAATGAACATGGTATCTCATCTAAAAACCATGTGCAGTGTTACCCCAAGCTGGACCACAAGAGTGCCTATATCATACAGCACAAAACTGGAGACCTTATCGAGTACTAGGAGGAGGTAAGTTAATATTCATGGTGAAGGACAGTTATAGGTGCCAACGGGATGTTGTTATGTGACAGGCG
This sequence comes from Pseudophryne corroboree, assembly GCF_028390025.1. NCBI lineage: Eukaryota > Metazoa > Chordata > Amphibia > Anura > Myobatrachidae > Pseudophryne > Pseudophryne corroboree. The sequence continues at coordinate 218,387,857 of NC_086450.1, forward strand.
GTCAGAAGACCACAGGTCACAATACCAATGCTTGCATCCCGATCTCTCTAAATCCCGACAGCCGACATGACAACTAACAGGAACTATTCTCACTTGTGGGTGACCATGACACCCATAGAGTGGGAACAGAACCTGTGGTGAGCACAGCTCGCCACCGAGCCCAAAAGGGGCTTAGTTACACTTGCCCTCCCGCTGGCATGCTATACCCTGGGATCACAAATGCCGGTCACCCATAACCAACCCGACGCCAACAGATGACTACCTTAGGTCACTAGTTCATTTTCCACAGTCTCCTCATCCAATCACTATTAGCTGTACAGAAATCACTAATGGCGGTTTTATTATTGGTGCTTGTTATGATTTTTTTAAATTGGTTCCTGTGAATGTATGTGTAGGCGCCCAGTGCATTGCTTTGCCCAGGGCTAAACAAGGCTGTTAAAGGGGGGTACACATGGAGAGATCAGTGCTTAAAATCTAAGCAATCTGACTAGATTGCTTAGAAGTTAAGCACGGGTCTCTCCATTTGTAGGCCCCACGCATCGCTATCGCCGGTGCTAGATTGGCGCTGGGTGAAATGAGCACCCCCCCCTTCCCCCGTCCACCCCCTCGCTCAGCACACATTGTGCTGTGCTGAGTGGGGGAGAGATGTTTGCTAAACAGTCTGTGATAGATCACTCAGCACACATCTCTGTCCGTGTGTACTGCCCTTAAGATGGCCTTGATCATGCTATCTTATATCTTAATTGATCCCGATCTTTTAGATTGTGAGCTTATTTGCACAGAGCCATCTTCACTCTCTGTTTATATGTCATTGCATATGTTCTTTTTGTAGTATGCTGCCCTCAATGTACAGGTCACTAATATGTTGGCACTATATAATACGTTGGAATGGCATAATTAAAGGATGGTATTACAGGTATTTTGGATATCGGATTTTTCCGTATTTTGGAATAATTGCATACCAAAATGAGATATCATTGTGATGGGACCGAAGTCTAAGCACAGAATGCATTTATGTTACATATACACCTTATACACACAGCAGGAAGGTAATTTTAGCCAATATTTTTTATAACTTTGTGCATTAAACAAAGTGTGTCTACATTCACACAGTTCATTTATGTTTCATATACATCTTATACAAAAGAGCCTGAAGGTCATTTAATACAATATTTTTTAATAACTTTGTGTATTAAACAAAGTTTGTGTACATTGAGCCATCAAAAAACAAAGGTTTCACTATCTCACTCTCACTCAAAAAAAGTCCGTATTTCGGAATATTCCGTATTTCGGAATATTTGGATATGGGATACTCAACCTGTAATAATATTTTAGTCAGGAGCATCAATATTTATAACGCAGTGCAAACTTCAGCTGTATCACAAATAAAATAAAATAAAAAACAGGAATTAAAAGTAGGTAACACAATTCTGAAACTACGTACAGTATAACTGACATTACAGGGCTGATTCTGGGCTGAAAACAAAGCAAAAATAAAGCAAGAAAAATTAGCACCCAGCATAACCATATTGCACTGCAGGTGGGGGAGACTTATAACTAGAGATGTGCGACGGCACTTTTCGTGTTTTGTGTTTTGGTTTTGGTTCTAATTCTCTGCTCGTGTTTTGGTTTAGGATTGGTTTTGCCAAAACCACCCTTTTGTGTTTTGGTTTTGGATCTGGATGATTTTTGAAAAAAACAAAAAAACAGCTAAAATCACAGAATTTGGGGGTAATTTTGATCCTATGGTATTATTAACCTCAGTAACATTCATTTTCACTAATTTCCAGTCTATTCTGAATACCTCACACCTCACAATATTGTTTATAGGCCAAAAGGTTGCACCGAGGTGGCTGTATGACTAAGCTAAGCGACACAAGTGTGCGGCACAAACACCTGGCCCATCTAGGAGTGGCACTGCAGTGGCAGACAGGATGGCACTTAAAAAAACTACGCCCCAAACAGCACATCATGTAAAGAAGAAAAAGAGGTGCAATGAGGTAGCTGTATGACTAAGCTAAGCGACACAAGTGTGCGGCACAAACACCTGGCCCATCTAGGAGTGGCACTGCAGTTGCAGACAGGATGGCAATTAAAAACTAGGCCCCAAACAGCACATTATGCAAAGAAGAAAAATAAGTGCAAGATGGAATTGTCATTGGGCCCTCCTACCCACCCTTATGTTGTATAAACAGTACATGCACATTTTAACAAACCAATGATTTCAGCGACAGGTTCTCCCACACGACTGTGGTTGAAATGACTGGTTTGTTCGGGCCCCCACCAAAAAAGAAGCAATCAATCTCTCCTTGCACAAACTGGCTCTACAGAGGCAAGATGTCGACCTCATCCTTCAATTCCTCACACCTTTTAGTGTGTACTTCCTCCTCACAGAGTATTAATTTTTCCTCACTGGAATCAACCATCACAGGTCCCTGTGTACTTTCTGGAGGCGATTGCTGGTCAAGGTCTTCCCAGAGGAATTCATAATTCATTTTGATGAACATCATTTTCTCCACATTTTGTGGAAGTAACCTCCTACACAGATCGCTGAAAAGGTTACCGGCTGCACTAAACACTCTTTCGGAGTACACACTGGAGGGGGACTAACTTGGGTAAAATAAGCACGCCCCTGTCATTTTTCAAAAAATTCTGCACCACCAAATTAATTGTATGTGCAAAACATGGGGCGTGCTGGAATTTGCCCAGATGTAATGCACACACAATATTAGTGGCGTTGTCCGATATCACAAATCCCCAGGAGAGTCTAAGTGGGGTAAGCCATTGTGCGATGATGTCCCTCAGTTTCCGTAAGAGGTTGTCAGCGGTGTGCCTCTTACGGAAAGCAGTGATACATAGCGTAGCCTGCCTAGGAACAAGTTGGCATTTGCGAGATGCTGCTACTTGTGCCGCTGCTGTTGTTGCTGCGGGAGGCCATATATCTACCCAGTTGGCTGTCACAGTCATATAGTCCTTAGTCTGCCCTGTTACACTAGTCCATATGTCCATGGTTAAGTGGGTAGTGGATACAACTGCATTTTGTAGGACACTGAGGGCACTTTTTCTGACGTCTCAGTACATTCTCGGTATCGCCTGCCTAGTGAAGTGGAACCTAGATGGGATTTGATACCGTTAACACAGTACCTCAAACAATTCTCTAAGTCCCACTGAACTAATTGCGGATACCGGACGGACATCTAACACCAACATAGCTGTCAAGGCCTCAGTTATCCTCTTTGCAAAAGGATGACTGCTGTCATATATCATCTTCCTCACAAAGGTCTGTTGGACAGTCAATTGCTTAGTTGAAGTAGTACAAGTGGTCTTCCGACTTCCCCTCTGGAATGACGATCGACTCCCAGCAGCAACAACAGCAGCGGCAGCAACAGCAGACATACCACTCAAGGATCCTCCGGTGGAATCCCGGTTAGGAGAGGACTCCTCAGTCTTGCCAGTGACATGGCACACAGGACTACTGATGTTCCTGACTGAGGAGGAAGTTGACATTGAGGTATTCGGTGGTGTTGCTTGCAGGAGCTTGGATACAAAAGGAAGAAGGGATTTAGGTGTCAGTGGATTGCTTACACTCTTACCCAAAGTTTCACAACTTGACGCTGACTTATGATGAATGAGCTGCATAAGGGAGGGAGCTGTATAAGGGAGGATGTTCCTAGGTGGTTAATATCCTTACCCCTACTTATTACAGATTGACATAGGCAACACACGGCTTGACACCTGTTGTCAGGATTTGTGGAGAAATATTTCCACACCGAAGAGGTGGCTTTTTTGGTATTTTGCCCAGGCATCACAATGGGTTTATTTATCACATGGACAACAGGTGTCTCCCCTGGTGCCTGATTTAAACAAACCACATCACCATCAGAATCCTCATCGTCAACTTCCTCCTCAGTGCCAGCTACTCCCATATCCTCATCCTGGTGTACTTCAACAGTGATATCTTCAATTTGAATATCAGAAACTGGACTGTGGGTGCTACTTCCAGCACTTGCAGAGGGCATGGAAATGGTGGAAGAAGCCACCTCTTCCGGTCCAGTGTTGGGAAGGTCAGGCATCACAACCACCAACACACTTGGACTCTCCTTGGAAATTTGTGATACCATCTTAGAATGCACAGTTATTTGCTGAGCTTATTACAGCTTAACACATATAATTTTTTTAGTGGGAGGATGAGTGCTTCCATCGTCATGTGAAGCTGAAACACTAGTCTTGAAAATAGCCCACGGCCTTAGCCATTCCTTGCCACTCCGTGTCGTAAATGGCATATTGGCATGTTGAAGTTTCTCCTCAGCCAATTTAAATTTCTTTTTTTTGGGTCTTTTTACTGAACTTTGTTTTTTTTGGATTGTATATGCCCTCTACTATCATATTGGGCATCGGCCTTGGCAGACGATGTTGATGGGATTTTATCGTCTATGTCATGACTAGTGGCAACAGCTTCAGTACTAGGAGGAATTGGTTCTTGATCTTTTCCTCGTTTATCCTCCAAATTTTTGTTCTCCATTATTTTTCCGGAGTTATATAACAATATGCGGTACAGGAGAGCTTACCCCTACACCACACAGGTCAGACCAAGTGAAAATTATTTGGATTAAATATTAATAACCCCTTTATTTGGAGTAAATAATATACAGCACAGGACAGCACCACTAAACCTATATGGCAGCACCATTGGACTGGACTTATACGGAATTATTTGGACTTATATGGATTTATACGGCAGGATCACTGGAATTATATGGCAGGATCACTGGACTTACACGGCAGGATCACTGGATTTATACGCCAGTACTACTGGGCATATACGGCATTACTGCTGGACATATATGGCAGTATCAATGGACATATATGACAGTATCACTTAACATATACGGCAGTATCACTGGACTGGACTTATACGCCAGTATCACTGTAATTATACAGCAGGATCACTGGATTTATATGCCAGTACCACTGGAATTATACGACAGGATCACTGGAATAATACAGCAGGATCACTGGAATTACACGACAGGATCACTGGAATTATACAGCAGGATCAGTGGACTTATACAGTAGGATCACTGGATTTATACACCAGTACCGCTGGACATATACAACAGCATCAATGGACATATGCGGCAGGATAACTGGACTTATACACAAGTACCACTGGAATTATACGGCAGGATCACTGCAATTATATGGCAGCATCCCTGGAATTATGCAGCAGGATCACTGAATTTATACGGCAGTACCGCTGGACATATACGACAGTACCACTGGACATATACGGCAGTATTACTGGACATATATGGCAGTATCATTCTATTTATACGCCAGTACCACTGGAATTATATGGCAGGCTCACTGGAATTATACGGCAGGATCACTGGATTTATACGGCAGTACCGCTGGACATATACGGCAGTATCACTGGACTGTACTTATACGCCAGTACCACTATAATTATACGGCAGGATCACTGGACTTATACCTCAGTACCATTGGAATTATATGGCAGGATCACTGTAATTATACAGCACGATCTCTGTAATTATACGGCAGGATCACTAGACTTATACGGCAGGATCACTGGATTCATACGGCAGTACCGCTGGACATATATGGCAGTATCACTGGACATATATACATCAGTATCACTGGACTGGACTTATACGCCAGTACCACTGTAATTATACGGCACGATCATTGAATTTATATGCCAGCACCACTGGAATTATACAGCAGAATCACGGCAATTATACGGCAGGATCACTGGATTTATACGGCAGTACCGCTGGACATATACGGCAGTACCGCTGGACATATACGGCAGTATCAATGGACATATACGGCAGTATCACTGGACATATTCAGCAGTATCACTGGACTGGACTTATACGCCAGTACCACTGTAATTATACGGCAGGATCACTGGACTTATACGTCAGTACCACTGGAATTATACAGCAGGATCACTGGATTTATACGGCAGTACCGATGGACATATACGGCAGTATCACTGGATATGTATGGAAGAATCACTGGACTTATACGGCAGGATCACTGGAATTATACAGCAGGATCACTGGAATTATACGGCAGGATCACTGGAATTATAAGGCAGGATCACTGGATTTATACGGCAGTACCGCTGGACATATATGGCAGCACAGGGACACCACCACTGGACTGATGCAGAATAACACAGCACCACTGCAATGGACTGGACTTATACAGCAGCACTGGACATATGGCAGCAGAGGACACCTCCACTTTGAATGGACTGATGCAGCACAAGACACCACCATTGGACTGATGCAGCACAACACAGCACCACTGGACTGGACTTATATGGCAGGATCACTGGACATATACGGCAGGATCACTGGGCATATATGGCAGTACCACTGGATATAAACTGCAGCACAGGGACACCATCACTGGACTGATGCAGGACAACACAGCACCACTGCAATGGAGTGGACTTATACAGCAGCACTGGACATATGGCAGCAGAGGACACCTCCACTTTGACTGGACTGATGCAGCACAAGACACCTCCACTGGACTGATGCAGCACAACACAGCACCACTGGACTGGACTTATACAGCATCACTGGACATATGGTAGCAGAGGACACCACCACTGTGACTGGACTGATGCAGCACAATACACCACCACTGAACTGATGCAGCACAACATAGCAACACTGTAAGGGATTTATACAGCAGCACTGGACTTATGGCAGCAGAGGACACAACCACTGTGACTGGACAGATGCAGCACAAGACACGGACACTGAGGACACCGAGAGGACGGAGACACGTCCTCTCTCTACACTCTCCAATACCAGAGTGAAATGGCGGCGACACACAGCTCCTTATATGGAATTCAAACCCAGCGAGAATCCGACAGTATGATGAAGACGTTTTGCCTCGTTCTGGTTTCCGAGTCAGGCGGGAAAACCAGTGTCTGACTCGGATTCGGGCTCGGATGGTGAAGTCCGGTAGGGTTCGGTTCTCTGAGAACCGAACCCGCTCATTTCTACTTAGAATATGCAGAGAGATTTAGATTTTAGAGGGACATGCCCAAACTCATATCTACAGTAAATTGCAATGTAAAAATAAAGCATTTGTGGATAACCTGCAAAGCAGCCAGTATTTACATTGCATGTAAAATATAAATGCATTTGCACCCTTTGCAGTGCAGTATGGAATGACCAGGTTCACAGTTATACCCCTTTTACACCAACTGAAGCCTGATATGGGAGCTTCCAGGGCGCTACCCGCCTCAGGCCCCTCTCTGCCGCTGTTTTCAACTCGGCATATTGACGGGTTGGTGACGTCAGCGGTGACGCGGTGGGGCCTGCACTTGGAGATCACATGATCACCAAGCGCCACAAGTACATACACTGTGAATGGGAAACGATCAACCCGGCTTTAGTTTACACAGCGAGCCAGATTGACCCCGTGTTCAACCCTGCAAGCTACCGGATTTGAAATACAGGGTCACTTGGCCCATATTATTCCTACTGGGCCCTTTTACACCTCACAGCAACACGGGTTATGCATGCTCATGTACAATAACCCATGTTAGAAACTGATGGTGTGAAAGGGGTTTTACAGTACTTGCTCCCACCTCAGAATCAGTCCCTACATATGCAGACCTAACTTTGTCTTCGCATCATGTAGAATTTAACAAAAAATATATTATTAGGCTTACTTTTTAGTTTTATTTCAGTGTTGATTTTCTTCCTTTATTTGTACCACCTTTTTTGGTGTTTAACAAATCAACAGTTACAGCTCATGTTACAAAAAACTTATACACACTTAGTGTAGCGGGTTCACTACGGTATGCCGGCGGTCGGGCTCCCGGCGACCAGCATACCAGAGCCGGGAGCCTGACCGCCGGCTTACCGACAGTGTGGCGAGCGCAAATGAGCTCCTTGCGGGCTCGCTGCACTCGCCACGCTACGGGCACGGTGGCGCGTTACGCGCGCCACGCTATTTTTTTCTCCCTCCAGGGGGGTCGTGGACCCCAACGAGGGAGAATAAGTGTCGGTATGCCGGCTGTCTGGATCCCGGCGCCACTATACTGTGCGCCGGGATCCCGACAGCCGGCATACTGAAGACCACCCAGTGTAGCAGTGTTATTATTATGTAACTGTATCCAGGAGTCTGAAACACATATAGTATACATATGCATGATTGTCCAGATACACATTCAAGTGATCTTAAAAGTACATACAGTATAACCAGTAGCGGATCTTGCTACGGGTACACAGGATTTTTACCCGGAGCGCCGCCTTCCGGAGGGCGCCGGCGCTGTCTGGAGGGCGCCGCGCCATGGCAAGATCCGCTACTGTTTGTCAGTGCCCCCTGGTGCTGTGCGGCGCTGTGAAGGAAACTAGATGGGTAGACGCTAGTCTAGTTTCCCTTCGTGTAGAGGACCTTTGCTGTGCGGTGTGCAATGATGTCATCGCGCACCGCACAGCATTGTGGGACTGGCACATAGATGTTAAGGGTCAAAATTTACCTCTAGTGTCTATGCTGTGCTATGGGAGAGAAGTCATGACGTCTCTCCCATAGATCCGAGGAGCGGGCGGCGCGGCAGAGGTCAGCAGCGGTCGGGAATCAGGAGCGGGGATAGTAAGTACTAATTATTATTTTTGTGTGTGTTGTTTTTTTTAAGCAGCGCTACTCTACAGGGGACACAAATGGGGGCACAACTCTACAGGAGGCACAAATGGGGCACAGCTCTACAGGGGGCGTAACTGACCACGCCCCTGTATGAAGCCATGCCCCTATTTTAGCCCAGGGCGCCACAAGGGCTAGAACCGGCCTTGAATATAATTTATGTAAAAAAAAAGAGAGAACATTGAGCCTAATTCAGACCTGATCGTAGCAGCAAATTTGTTAGCAGATGGGCAAAACCATGTGCACTGTAGGGGTGGGGATATAACATGTGCATAGAGAGATAGATTTGGGTGGGTTGTGTTCAAACTGAAATCTAAATTGCAGTGTAAAAATACAGCAGCCAGTATTTACCCTGCACAGAAACGATATAACCCACCCAAATCTAACTCTCTCTCTGCACATGTTACATCTGCCTCCCCTGCAGTGCACATGGTTTTGCCCAACCGCTAACAAATTTGCTGCTGTGATCAACTCTGAATTAGGCCCATTGTATCTATTGATGTTTTGTACATTGCCAGACATGACTGCACCTCTGCTTGGTATAGGCAAAAGGCACACAAATAGAGTATTTCCACTATATGGAATTTGTAATTGTGCAGAATACTTGTGGTGTAGAGTATATTGCTGGGATCTGTAACTGTTATCATAGGCTGAGCAAGCACCCTCCTGTTTTGGAATATTGGGGGTCATTCCGAGTTGATCGCTCGCTAGCAGTTTTTAGCAGCCGTGCAAATGCTAAGTCGCCGCCCTCTGGGAGTGTATCTTAGCTTAGCAGAAGTGCGAACGAAAGGATCGCAGAGCGGCTACAAAAAAATATTGTGCAGTTTCTGAGTAGCTCCAGACCTACTCAGTGCTTGCGATCACTTCAGACCATTCAGTTCCGGATTTGACGTCACAAACACGCCCTGCGTTCGCCCAGCCACGCCTGCGTTTTTCCTGGCACACCTGCGTTTTTTCGAACACTCCCTGAAAACGGTCAGTTGACACCCAAAAATGCCCACTTCATGTCAATCACTCTGCGGCAGCCAGTGCGACTGAAATGCATCGCTAGACCTTGTGTAAAACTACATCGGCCGTTGTGAAAGTACATCACGCGTGCGCATTGCGCCGCATACGCATGTGCAGAAGTGCCGATTTTTTGCATCATCGCTGTGCAGCGAACATTTTCAGCTAGCGATCAACTCGGAATGACCCCCACTGTTTTATATCCTCTGGGTTTTTTTAAATATTCCTGACCTAATTCTTCAATATATTGCATTTTGTTTAATTAATATTATAGAGACTGAAAGTGCGAGTACTTTTATCTGATGTGCATCTCTCTCAGGTGTCATGTACCCGGTGATGCATTGGTCCGTATTGTGGTTTCTGTCTGTGGATTCTCCATTAACAGCTTTGCTTAACCTGTCTGATACAGCTCATGTGGTTGCAGCTGAGAATTGTATAATTGGCTACAGAGTAACTTTGGGCACTTCAGGAGGTAACTGAGCAAAATAACGGCTTCTGATACGGCCATCTGGGCTTTTCATGGGAAGAATGACCCATGTGAAATATAATACATGTGAAAAATCAACCCGAAAGACTACACCAGCTGCTTCCAAGTGTGATGGGAAAACTGCAGATGGCAAAAAATAACTATAAGTGATAAAAAATGATCCAAAATAAGACTAATATCTGCAACATGTTCCCTTCTAATATTGCGATAGATATGTATATATATATATATATGTATATACTAGGTGCTACATCGCGCCCTATGGGCGCTCTTCACACCGTCGCAAGGGGCTACGCCCCCTTAACCCTTGCATGCCTTTCTGGGGTTCAATATTTGTATTATATGGAGTATTACCTGCATTCCTTTGTTAGTGGTTAAATATTGCACAATGAAAGGGCGTGCGATGGTGAAGGAGGCGCAGCCCCTTGCGACGGCGTGAACAGCACCTGCAGGGCACAATGTACAGAATGTAGCGGGTGCGGGGGGGCAGAGCCGGCCCTAACCAATATGATGCCCTAGGCAAGATTTTGGCTAGTGCCCCCTAGCACCACTGCTGGTTCTGCCTCTGACCTTGCACTTCTTTCCCGAACCCACACCCCTCATCCATATCAGTCCTTATTTTGGTGTTTGTACCCCCTATATTTTAAATAGGAACAGTTCGCACATTTGGCGCACAGCCCAAAAAGGGGTGTGTTTTTGCTGGCAAGGGGCATGGCCACACAATAGTAACCCCAATTCCAAATACGCCACACAGTACTGCACTTTATTCACATTTGATCATGCGATAGTTTCCATAATTCATATTACATCCCACAGTAGTATCACTTTACCTTATAAACGTTACTCCTCACAGTAGAGCCCATTATTCACATTACATCACACTGAATTGCTCCTTATTCACATTACACTACACCCTATTGCTCTTTATTCACTTTAGACGACACAGTAGTGCCCTTTCTATACGCAACACCACATAGAAGAGCACCTTAAACACATAATTCCACAGTAATGCCCCTAACACATATGAGACACATTATTTATGTCCTTCTAAACATAATGTGCTTACACATTATGACAACCTTTATTAATGCCCTTTTACACATAATGTCCCTTACACATATGCCACACATTATTAATGCCCTAATACACATAATGACACACATAGTGCTCCCTGCACATTTGCTGCACATTGTTAGTGCCCCTATACACATAATGACACATACAGTAGTACCCTGTTACACATACAGTATGCCACACATTATTAATGCCCTTAAATACATAATGACACACATAGTGCCCCTTATACATATGTTGCACATTATTAATGCATTTTTACATGACACACATAATGCTCCTTACACATATTCCGAACACTACTGCACAACCAAATCACTCACATGCACACAGCACTCACACTGCCACTAACACTGTGACCTCTGCCTCTGCTTGGATACAGATGTGTCCTCCTAAATATTGCCTCAGTGCTAACGTCGGGCAAATTTTTTAATGAAAATGCATCTTATTTGCATTGTTATGTGGCTAGGATGCACAAGCAGCTTCTGTTGATTAAAATGATATACAGCATGCCTATATACTGTGTGAGACTGTGGCTGTATCTGCATATGAAATGCTACACACAGAATATAGGCATGCCGCATATCATTTTAATCAGCAGAAGCTGCTGATGCCCCTGGGCATATCAAATGCCCTAGGCAATTGCCTAGTTTGCCTATAGCTATGGCCGGCTCTGCGGGGGGGACTGCGGATGGGGGAGGGTGTCTGTAGATGCAGCGGGTGGAGGGGGGGCAGAAGCGGGGGGGCCCAGATGGGGAAGGGTCGGTAGGTGCTGCGGGTGGGGGAGGGGCAGAGGAGTGGGGGCTGCAGATGGGGGAGGGGTCCGGAGGCACTGCAGGTGGGGGAGGGGCAGGGGTGCCACGGGTGGGAGAGGGGCAGGTGTGGGGATGTTGCGGATGGGTGAAGGGTTCCAAAGGTGCTGTGGGATGGGAAGGGGCGGGGGTGCCGGGGGTGGGGTAGGGGTCCGCAGGCACCGTGGGTAGGGGAGGGGCAGGTACGGGTGGTGCGGCGGATGGGGAAGGAGGTCCGCAGGTGCTGCAGGTGGTGGAGGGGCAGGTGCGGGGGTGCCATGGGTGGGGGAGGGGTCGGTGAGGGGGGGACCGTGGATGGAGGAGGGTGTCTGCAGATGCTGCGGGTGGAGGGGGGCAGGTGTGGGGGGAGACATATATGGGGGGAGGATGGTGGAGGGGGTTTGGAGGTGCTGTGGGTGGTGAAGGGGCAGAGGAGTGTGAGCCGTGGGTGGTGTGGGGGGTCTGGAGGCACAGCGTGTGGGGAAGGGGTGGAGTGATGCATGTGGTGGAGGGGAAGGTGCGGAGGTGTGGTGCATTGGGGAGGGGTCTGGAGGCGCTGCGGGTACTGTACTGCCAAAAAGGTAGTTGGAGGGTATGCAGTAACAGGGCCAGGACAGGGGTGACAGGGTCAGAACAGGGGTGACGGGGCCAGGACAGGGGTGACAGGGGTGGCGGGGCCAGGACAGGGGTGACAGGGCAAGCACAGGGGTGACAGGGCCAGGATAGGGGTAACAGGGCCTGCATAAGGGTGACAGGGCCAGGATAAGGGTGAAAGGGCCAGGATAAGGGTGAAAGGGCCAGGATAAGGGTGACAGGGCAAGGCCAGGGGTGACAGGGACATGACAGAACACAGGGCACGGGAGAGATTGGTATTAGGGACAAAACAGTGGTGACAGACAGATGTGTCTTACCGGAGTCACTGCTGCTGGCTGCTGCTGTTCCACTCCAACCTGTTGGGATCTGCTGCTGGTGGAGACTTGGCATGGCTGACTCTCTTAGGCTGGAGTCCTGCTTCCTCTGCCCGTCCGCATCCCTCCCCCCCTCCTCAGTCACACACCGCAGACCTCATGCAGCTGCCGGGCACTGTGGTAAGGGGAGACTGGGAGTGACTGGTTAGCCCCCAGGAGACGCTGCGGCTGGAGGGAGGAGGGGGTCATAGCATGCACGCGGCGCGGACCTCGCGGCTGCTGGGCACTGTGGTAAGGGGAGACTGGGATTGACTGGTTAGCTCCCAGGAGACGCTGCGGCTGGAGGAAGGAGGGGGTCGGAGCCTGCAAGCAGCTCGGACTTCTACAACGCTACTCGCCGGCTAAAGTGTGTGAAGGAGCTGGGCGCACCTCACTGCGGGTGGCAGCGCTGCAGCTAGCGGTGGGGTTGCCGGGGCTGGAGATAACAGAGGAAGTATGGAACCTGCACAGCGGCAGGTGCCCCACAAAACTGCAGCTAAGAAGCGTGGAGTGTGCCAGAAAGTGACACTCCTCCACGCCAGAGAGCCCCTGCTGAGTATGCTGATGTGGTGGGTCAAGCACACAGTGAGCCGGTGACCGTCTGTCTGTACGGCATACCCCCTCACACACCCCGATACCTCCCAACTGTCCCGATTTTCGTGGGACAGTCCCATTTTTTGGGGTCTGTCCCGCTGTCCCACCCGTGGGTCGCAGTGTCCCACGGTGGGGGGGGGGGGGCAGTTGGAAAGCTCATGTACTCGCTGTTCTGCTTAGCAGAGCAGCGGTGAATAGTGGAGACAGAGGGAGGGGGCATCAGGGGGTACGGATTAAGGGGGGTTCCAGCAGCAGAGCCGGATTAAGGGGGGGGGCAGGGGGTACTTACCGTTGGGCCCACAGTTTTAGGGGGCCCCTGGCTGGAGTAGCTCTGTCCCATCTCAGAAGCTCCCCCGTCCTGCCAGCAACAGCGGCAGCATTGTGCTACAGTCAGCACACGCTGCTGCGTTTTGGCAGGTCTGTGATGTTGCAGGGAGGCAGCAGTCTCCCTGCTTTCTTCTGCCTGTGCGGATGTGTAGGGGGGAGCGACCACCTCCTCTGGATTTAGCCCTAGCTGAGGGGCCAATATTCCATAAAAAAAAAAAAAATCCTGGAATTTGCATAAGGGGCGTGGCCTCGCATCCCGCGATTAGGTCACGCCCCCAATCCCACAGCAGGCACAGCAATGAGATAGGGCTCCCTTGTCTCAAGTGCCCTGGGCCCCCCGGACTCATAATCAGTCCCTGGGGGCATGCCAGCAGCTCACAGAGCGCTGGGCATGCCCCCTCACTGACAAAAACGGGGGCCCTCCCGTGAAGCCACACGCCCTTTTTGTTGACCACGCCCCTTGTGTGTGTGTGTGTGTGTGTGTGTCCCTCCTTCTTCCTGAAGAAAGCTGGGAGGTATGCACCCCTGCCTGTGCCATGCCCATACTATCTGCTTCTGCTCCTAGTCTCCTATAGATTTGGCCAGATCTGTGACTCATTTGACTAACTTCGCCCAGTGTTGTGACTCCACCCAGCGTTAGCAAATGAGTCACAAAGTCACAGATCTGGGCTATTATATAGGAGATAATAAATATATATATATATATATAATAAATTACCTTTAGGTTTATAATTTTTACTGTTTTATATCCCAAAACATTGCCTATATACCGTATCACACTTTCTGCTTGTTTTAAAAATGTTTCCTATCTCAGTCATTTATTTTTCTAATTTCACACTAATACCAATTACTGCTGAATGCAAATGACAAAAGTGTGAAACCAGTGAGTGAGGAACATTTTAGTGACTTATAAATAGTCTCTGAAACTGTGCGCTAGAAAATTATAATAAATACAACTATACTAGGTTCTTTGCCATTGTGGTATATGATAATATTGTGTAGACCAGATTTAGGCAACCTGTATCTTTGCAGTTGTGTTGTCTCTACAAGCCCACAAGAAGGTGATGATGCGGTTTCCTGCAAATGTCTACGTTATGGCTCCAACACTGCTACCTAGTGAGGGGAAGCATTTAATTAACTGGCTGTCGGGATCCCAGCGGTCAGGATACCGATGCCAGAATCTCGACAGCCAACAATTCCGCCAGATGGAATGCTGGTGGAACAGGGCTATTCCCACTCATGGGTGTCCAAGACACCCATAGAGTGGGAATAGATCCTGTTACAAGCGCAGTGAGCCTCCGAGTCTGCAAGGGGACTCTTACCGCTCACCACGCTGCCGGCATTCTGGTGGGCAGGGTGCCGCTATTGGTATAATGACAGCCGGCATCCCATCCGCCATCCATCCATACCAAACCTGTTTTTGAGTGAGTCTGAAATTCTGCACTAAAGTTGCTGCATTCCATCAGGACATTGTTGAATGCCATCGGGACACTGGCACTGCTGCATTCCAATAGGACATTGCTGCATTTCATCTGGCTACTGGTGCATTCCATCAGGACACTGCTGCATTCCATCAGGACATTGTTGCGTTCAATTGGGACACTGCTGCATTCCAATAGGACACTGCTGCATTCCATCTGCACACTGCTGCATTCCATCTGCACACTGCTGCATTCCATCTGCATACTGCTGCATTCCATCTGCATACTGCTGCATTCCATCTGGACACTGGTGTAGTGTAAAACTAGGTTCACACTTGACAATGGCATGTGGTGATGTGATGTAATGATACATTGTATCTACCACTAAATGATCTGTTGAATGACAACGCAATGTATCATACTGCATGCAACACCTTATCAGCGAACTGCACCAGTGGAATTGTCCAGTTGGTTGTACAGCACCTCCAATCGGATGATTCAATGAATGGCAGGTGGGAACAACAGTTTGTGTGTACACACTACGGATTGTGTATTCAGTTGCGTAACTACAGTCACCGCAGCCACAGCAATGGATTGGAGGTGCAGGGCTGCTGGGGTGCCGCCACTGACTGCTGCTGTGTGTGACTGAGACTGAGTCCAGGAAGGAGCCGGAGGGACACAGGAGCCGGAGCGCTTCTTCTGTGTCCCTCCTGGTGGCAGGCAACGGGCAGCGGCGTGTCTTTCAAATGAAGTGCCAGTTCATGAGCCAATCAGAGCTCACGGACTGGCAGCCAATCAGGAGCAGCAGCTGCCGGTCCACAAGCTCTGATTGGCTCATGAACTGGCACTTCATTTGACAGACACGCCACCGGAGACACAGGAGAGGCGCACGCTGTGCCCTCCAGCTCCTTCCCAGACTGTACCACTACCCTCCTTCCTGGACACCATAGCAGCGGAGAGAGGGTATGTAGCTGGCACTGGAATAGGGGCATTTTTGGCACTGGTGTTATATGTGTAGATGGCAATGGGGGAGCATATGGGGCACTAGGGGCATATGTGTATGTGGCACTGGGGGTCATATTTGGCACTGGGGGCATATGTGTATCTGGTACTATGAAGGCATATGTGGCACTGAGGGCATATGTGTTTCTGGCACTATGGGGGAATATTTTTTATCTGGCACTGTGTGGGAATATCTGGCACTGGGGGCATATTTGGCACAATAGGGACAGAGCACTAGCAACAAGCATTACCCCCTGGTAACAAGCATGACACCCAGCTCATGAAATCCCTGCCAACAAGCTTTACCCCCTAGCAACAAGCATGACACCCCTGGCTACGAATATTACCCCCTGGCAACGAGCATGACACCCAGCACATGATACCCCTGGCAACAAGCATAACACTTAGCATATGAAACCCCTGGCAACGAGCATGACACCCTGAGCATGAAAACCCCTGGCATCGGGCATGGAACCAAGAGTA